>NW_026869244.1:0-119144 GCF_020745735.1 Hemiscyllium ocellatum | reverse complement strand
CCCTCTCTCTGTCCCCCTCTCTCTGTCCCCCTCTCTCTGTCGCCCTCTCTCTGTCCCCCTACCTCTGACCCTCTCCCACTGTCCCCCTCTCTCTGTCCCCGTCTCTCTGTCCCCACCCCTCTTTCCCCCTCACTCTGTCGTCCTCACTCTGTTCCCCCTCTCTCTGTCCCCCTCTCTACGTCCCCACTCTCTCTTCCCCCTCTCTCGGTCCACCCCTCTCTTTCCCCCTCTCTCTGTGCCCCTCTCTCTGTTTGCCTCTCTCTGTTCCCTCTTTCTCTGTCGCCACCTCTGTTCCCCTCTCTCTGTCCCCCCTCTCTCTGCCCCCCATTTCTCTGTCTCCTTGTCTTTGTCCCCCTCTCTCTGTTCCCCTCTCTGTCCCCACTTTCTCTGTCCCCACTTTCTCTGTCCCACATCTCTCTGTCCCCCTCTCTCTGTCCACCCTCTCTCTGTCCCCATCTCACTGTCCCCCTCTCTCGGTCCCCACTCTCTCCACCCCCTCTCTGCCCTCGTAACTTTCTCCCCTCTCGCTGTCCCCTTCTCTCTATTCCCCTCTCTCTGTCCGCCCTCTCTCTGTCCCCTTCTCTCTATCCCCCTCTCTCCGTCCGCCTTCTCTCTGTCCCCTTCTCTCTATCCCGCTCTCTCTGTCGCCCTCTCTCTGTCCGCCCTCTCTCTGTCTCCTTCTCTCTATCCCCCTCTCTCTGTCCTCTTCTCTCTATCCCCCTCTCTCTGTCCGCCCTCTCTCTATCCCCTTCTCTCTTACCGCCCTCTCTCTGTCCCCTTCTCTCTATCCCCCTCTCTCTGTCCGCCCTCTCTCTGTCCCCTTCTCTTTGTCTCCCTCTCTCTGTCCCCACTGTCTCTGTCCGCCCCCTCTCTGTCCCCTTCTCTCTATCCCCCTCTCTCTGTCTGCCCTCTCTCTGTCCCCTTCTCTTTGTCTCCCTCTCTCTGTCCCCACTGTCTCTGTTCTCCCTCTCTCTGTCCCCATCTCTCTGCCCCCCTCTCTCGTTTCCCCACTCTCTGTCCTCCCCCTCTCTGTCCTCGTAACTTTCTCCCCTCTCTCTGTCCCCTTCTCTCTGTTCCCTTCACTCTATCCCCCTCTCTCTATCCCCTTCTCTCTGTCCCCCTCTCTCTGTCCCCTTCTCTCTTGCCCCCTCTCTCTGTTCCCCTCTCTCTGTCCCCTTCTCTCTGCTCCCCCTCTCTCTGCTCCCCTCTCTCTGCTCCCCTCTCTCTGCTCCCCTCTCTCTGCTCCCCTCTCTCTGCTCCCCTCTCTCTGCTCCCCTCTCTCTGCTCCCCTCTCTCTGCTCCCCTCTCTCTGCTCCCCTCTCTCTGCTCCTCTCACTCTATATCCCTCTCTCTATCCCCTCTCCTAATCCCCCTCTCTCTGTCCCCACTCTCTCTGGTCCTCTCTCTCTGGTCCTCTCTCTCTGGTCCTCTCTCTCTGTCCCCTCTCTCTGACCCTCTCTTTGTACCCCTCTCTCTGTCCTCCCACTTTGTCCCCCCTCTCTCTGTCCCCCTCTCTCTGTCCCCCTCTCTCTGTCCCCCTCTCTCTGTCCCCCTCTCTCTGTCACCCTCTCTCTGTTCCCCCTCTCTCTGCCCCCCTCCCTCTGTCACCCTCTCTCTGTCCCTCCTCTCTCTGTTCCCCTCACTCTATCTCCATATCTCTGTCCAGCTCTCTCTGTTCTCCTCTCTCTGTCTACTTCTCTTTGTCCTCCACTCTCTGTCTCCTCTCTCTGTTCCCCTCTCTCTGCACGCTCTTTCTCTGTCCCCCCTTCTCTCTGTCCCCCCTTCTCTCTGGCCCCCTCTCTCCGTCCCCCTCTCTCTGTCCCCTTCTCCCACTTCCCCTCTCTCTGTCTCGCTTTCTCTGTCCCGCTCTCTCTGTCCGTCTAAGTCTGCGTTCCTCTCTCTGTCACCACCCTCTCTCCCCCCTCCCTCTGTCCCTCTCTCTGTCCCACTCTCGCTCTGTCCACCCTCCCTGTCCCACTGTCTGCTGTCCCCCCTGGCTCTGTCCTACCTCTCTGTCACCCTCCCTCTGTCACCCTCCCTCTGTCCCCCCTCTCTCTGTCCCCCCTCTCTCTGTCCCCCCTCTCTCTGTCCCCCCCTCTCTCTGTCCCCCTCACTGTTCCCTTCTTTCTGTACCTCCTCTATCTGCCCTCTCTCTGTACCCCCTCGCTCTGTCTCCCTGATCTCTGTCCCCACTTCTCTCTGTCCCCCTTCCTCTTTGTTCCCCCCCTCTCTCTGTCCCCCCTCTCTCTGTCCCCCCTCTCTCTGTCCCCCCTCTCTCTGTCCCCCACTCTCTGTCCACCCCCTCTTTGTCTTCGCAACTTTCTCCCCTCTCTCTGTCCCCTTCTCTCTGCTCCCCCTCTCCTAATCCCCCTCTCTCTGTCCACACTCTCTCTGGTCCCCTCTCTCTGTCCCCCTCTCTCTGTCCATCCTCACTCTGTCCCCCTCTCTCTGCCCCCCATCTCTATCGCCCTCTCTCTGTCCCCCTCTCTCTGTCCCCCTCTCTCTGTCCCCCCTCTCTCTGTCCCCCTCTCTCTGTCCCCCTCTCTCTGTCCCCCCTCTCTCTGTCCCCCTCTCTCTGTCCCCTCCTCTCTGCTCCCCCTCTCCTTATCCCCCTCTCTCTGTACCCCCGCTCTCTGTTCCTCTCTCTCTGTCCCCCCGCTCTCTGTTCCTCTCTCTCTGTCCCCTCTCTCTGACCCTCTCTTTGTACCCCTCTCCCTGTCCCCCCTCTCTTCATCCCCCTCTGTCTGACCCAACTCTCTCTCTTCCCCTCTCTCTGTCCTCTCTCTTTGTACCCTCTCTTTGTCCCACTCTCTCTGTCCATCCTCACTCTGCCCCCCTCTCTTTGTCCCCCCCCCCTTTGTCCCCTCTCTTTTTCCCTCTCTCTCTGCCCCCTCTCTATCGCCCTCCCTCTATCCCCCTCTCTCTGTCCGCCCTCTTTCTGTCCCCCTTCTCTCTGTCTCCCCCATCTCTGCCCCGCTCCATCTGTCCACCTCCCTCTGTCCACCTCCCTCTGTCCCCATCTCTCTGTCCCCATCTCTCTGTCCCCATCTCTCTGTCCCCATCTCTCTGGCCCCATCTCTCTGGCCCCCTCTCTCTGCCCCCTCTCTCTGGCCCCCTCTCTCTGGCCCCCTCTCTCTGGCCCCCTCTCTCTGGCCCCCTCTCTCTGGCCCCCCCTCTCTGTATCCCCCTCTCTGTATCCCCCTCTCTGTATCCCCCTCTCTGTATCCCCCTCTCTGTATCCCCCTCTCTCTGTCCCGCTCTCTGTCTGCCCTCTCTCTGTCACCCTCTCCACATCCCCCCTCTCTCTTCCCCCTCGCTCTGTCCACCTTATCTCAATTCCCCTCTCTCTGTACACCCCTCTCTGTACACCCCTCTCTGTACACCTCTCTCTGACCCCCTCTCTTTGTTCCCCTCTCTCTGTCCCCTCTCTCTGTCCCCCCCCTCTCGACCCCTCTCTCTGTTCCGCTCTCTCTGTTCCCCCCCACTCTCTGTCCCCCCTCTCTGTCCCCCTCTCACTGTCCCCTTCTCGTCCTCCCCTCGCTCACCCTCCCCTCCCTTTCCCTCTCTCTCGCCCTCCCCACCTTCCCTCACCTCTCTCTTGCACTCTCCATCCATCTTGCCTTCCCCTCCCTCGCCCCCTCTGTCACCCTCCCCCTCTCTTCCCCCCATCACTCGCGCTCCCCCTCTCTCCCATCCACTCTCTCACCCTCTCCCTTTCTCTTGCCCTCCCCTCCCTCCCTTCCCTGTGTCGCCCTCTCCCTCCCTCTCAGCCTCCCCTCCCTCCTTCCCCTCTCTGACGGTCCCCTTCCCTTCCTCTCCCCCTCTCTTGCCCTCCCCATCCTCCCTCACCTCCATCCATCTTGCCTTCCCCTCCCTCTCCCCCTCCATTGCCCCCAATCGCGCTCCCCCTCTCTCCCATCGGCTCACTCACCCTCTCCCTTCCTCTCGCCCTCCTTTCCCTCCCTCCCCTCTCTCTCCCTCTCCCGCCCTCTCACCCTCCCCTCCCCCCTCCCTCCCCTCTCTCGCCCTCCCCTCTATCGCCTACCCCTCCCTTCCTCCCCTCTCTCGCCTTCCTCTCTCACCCTCTCCATTCCTCTCGCCCTCTCTTCCCTCCCCTCTCTCGCCCTCCCCTTCATCCCTCTCCTCTCCCTCCCTCTCCTTCCCTCCCTTCCCTCTCACTCCCTCTACCTCCTTCAAGCCCTCCCCTCTCTTGCCCTCCCCTCTATCGCCTACCCCTCCCTTCCTCCCCTCTCTCGCCTTCCTCTCGCACCCTCTCCATTCTTCTCGCCCTCCCTTCCCTCCCCTCTCTTGCTCTCCCCTGCCTCCCTTCTCACTCTTGCCCTCCCCTCTCTTGCACTCCTATCTCTCACCCTTAATTCCCTCGCCTCTCTTGTCCTCCTCTCTCTCAACCTCACCCTTCTCTCACCCTCCCCTCCCTCACTACCCTGTCGCACCCTCCCCTCCGTGCCCCCTGTCTCCCCCCTCCCTCTCGCCCCTCCCTTCCCTCTCGCTCTCCCCTTTCTCGCCCTCCCACCTCTCACACTACCCTCTCTCATCCTCTACTCGCTCCCTTCCCTCTCATGCCCTCACCCTCCCTCACGCCCTCCCCTCCCTCCTTCCCCACTCTTGCCCACCCCCTCTCTCGCCCTATCCTCTCTCGCCCTATCCTCTCTCGCCCTATCCTCTCTCACCCTCTCCCTTCCTCGCACCCTCCCCTCCCTCCCCTCTCTCGCCCTCCTCTCTCTCCCTCCCCTCTCTCGCCCTCCTCTCTCTCCCTCCCCTCTCTTACCCCCTCCCCTCTCTCGCCGTCCCCGCCCTCCCCTCTTTCGCCATCGCCTCTCTCACCATCCCTTCTCTCATGCTCCCCCTCTCTCGCACTCCCCTATCTCGCCCTCTCCCTCCCTCTCGCCCTCTCCCTCCCTCTTGCCCACCCCTCCCTCTTCTCCCTCTCTCGCCCGCCCCTCTTTCACTCTCTCCCTCCCTCTCACCTTCACCTCCCTCTCCCCTCTCGTGTACTGCGCTCTCTCGCCCTCCCCGTCTCTCGCCCTCCTCCTCTGACACCCTCCCCCTTTTCTCGCCCTCCCCTCCATCTCACCCTTCCCTCCCTACCCTCTCGTCTCTCGGTCTCCCCTCTCTTGCCATCTCCTCTATCATCCTCCTTGCTCTCGCCCTCCCCCTCTCTCTCTTCCCTCTCCCACTCTCCCTCCCTCTCGTGCTCCTCTCTCTTGCCCTCCACTCCCTCACTCCTCTGTTTCACCATTCCTCTCTCAACCTCTCCCCTCTCTCTCCCTCCCCTCCCTCCCTCCTATCTCTCGCCCTCTCCCTCCATTTTCCTCCCCCCTCGCGCTCCCTCTCTCTCCCATCCCCTCTTTCGCCCTCTCCCTCCCTCTTGACATTCCCTCCCCTACCTCCATCCCATCTCTCGCCCTCCCCCATCTCACCCTATCTCTCCCTTGCCCCCTCTCTCTCCCCCCGTTCCTTCACTCTCCCTCCACCTTCTCTCACTCTTGACCCTCCTCAATCAGTCTCTCTCTCTCTCACTCCCCCACCTTCCTCCGTTTCTCTCTGACTGAATCGCTCTCCCTCCTTCCCTCCCTCCCCCTGTCTCAGACACATTCTGTCTCCCTGGTCCTTCCCTCTCCCTCTGACCCAGAGACTGGGGGGTGCGGGGTTGGTTGGTCGTGAGGCTGCGTGTGGTGGGGGGGTGAGATGTGGGAGGTAGGAGGAGGGGAAAATGGGGTCGAGATGGAACTGCTGGAGGGAGACAGAGACAGCAGGACAGAGAGAGTGAGGGTGAGGGGATAGGGAAGATGTGGGCAGGTGGAGAAACCGGGGTTGGGGGGATTGTGTGTGAGAGGGGAAACGAGGGAGTGTGAAGAGGAGAGGTGATGAGAGAGAGAGAGAGAGAGAATTGAGCAGAAAGTGTAGGGGAGAGGTAATGGGGAGGCTGGGTTGGAGTTGGGGGGATAGTGGAGTTAACCCCAGCTCCTGAGCTCAGGGCGCGGTGCCCTCCCCTTCCCTGAGGACCAGGACTTGGGGCTGAGTCTGCCTCTCTCCAGCTCAGCTTCTCCAACACAAAGACACACAACAACATCGGTCCCTCTGCTGCTCGGCACGCTGTAATCAGCATTTTTATTGGTTACAAATGGAAGTGATGGATACAGTCAGTGGGATGGTGCCTTTTCTCACTGGCCCCTGAGTTGTGAGAAACATTGAAATGTTTCCCTGTAACCCCCCTGTGGGATAAGGATGGACAAACCAGCGCTCCCCTCAGTCTGTTACCATAGCGACAGGCTGCTCCATCGCTGAAACACTGAACTGAAATGAGAAAATCCCGGATGGTGTGATTAATGAGGGAATTTGATGGATGGATGGATTTGGGTGAAGGGATATTTCAGCACATTCTTCAGCTGCTGCCTGAACTTAGTCTGGGTCACGGCATAAATCGCGGTGTTTGTGCAGCAACTGAGGAGCTGCAGCATGAAGCCCAATTCCCGCACAAAGGCATCGAGATACAGAGGGGTATCCACAATCCAAGATATCTGGTACCAGATAGAATATAGAAATTGGCCGAGATCACAAACAGTAAAATGATGGATTTTTTTCGGTTTCTCATTTCAGTGTCAGACTGAGCGTCCCCATTGGTGTGAGCGCGGAGTCTCCTGCGGGCTCTGCTGGTCACTAAAATGTGTCTGACGGTGAGAACATTGAGCAGCAGAATCAGGAGAAATGGGACCCCCGGGGTTAGAATGTGGTGGAGGGACTCGATTGTGACCCAGACACTGGAGACTAGAACAGCGTCTGTTACATCACAAAACCAGGGGGCGTTCCCCAGCCAATACCGAGCCGTGAGCATAAAATACCAGGAAATGTTCTTTAAACAGCTCAGCACAGTCACTGCTCCCAGAACCACAGCCGCCGTTTTCTCACTGCAATATTTACTTTTCAGCTTCTGGCAACAAATGGCCACAAACCGATCAAAGGTGAAAGTGACGGTGAACCAGACAGAGCAGTCAGTGGCTGCATAAACCAGGATGGCGTGGATATTACACACGGGGACGGAGTACAGGAAATAAAACTGTTCCCGATAAACAATGGGAATGTGTCTCAGGATCAGGTCGAGGATAATGACCAGGAGATCCGCCGCTGCCATGGCCCCCAGGTAACGTCTGACACATGGAGACAATCCACAATCTTTATAAAGCAGGACGTAGATGGTCACTACGTTAACTGTGAGGAAGGAAAACAAACCCATTATCCATCAGTCTGGAGGCAAACGGACCCGTTTGATCGGGGACCCAGTGAGATTTTCAAATGTGTCCCTGTATTCAGGGATTTATTAAAATAATTGGAGCTGGAATAACAAATGGGAAGGTCGGAATTACTGACAAAAATGTGACATAAACCACAAGAAACCCTCCCTCCCCAAACACACAGAGACACATCCATAAGGACAGATGGTTTCTAGAACATTCCCACACACTCGATCACTCGAGAGCAGACAGAGGTCACTCCTTCCCAGTTCCTAATACGGAGGGTGGGAACATTGCTGTCCTGAAGGATTCTTTCACAGTTTCCTGAAGACAAACGGAGTTTGGGAATTTCTGTATTTTGGTCTAAATTGTGGTCGATCCTGTGTCGTGGAGAAATGTAAACGCAGGGAAAACGTATTCCCCCCTTTAACTGCCTGAGGGGCCTTCGGAACAGTGTCTCCTTCTCTCTGGAACGGGATCTCTTCCCTCGGGATCTTATCGTTTGTTCAATTCACTGACGTCCGGCCGTTCACAAACAAACAACGTCAGGGACAGAACGTTCCGGGGAATGTCAGTTATAGAATGTTAGGGACAGAACGTTCCGGGGAATGTCAGTTATAGAATGTCAGGGACAGAACGTTCCGGGGAATGTCGGTTATAGAATGTCAGGGACAGAACGTTCCGGGGAATGTCAGTTATAGAATGTCAGGGACAGAACGTTCCGGGGAATGTCGGTTATAGAATGTCAGGGACAGAATGTTCCGGGGAATGTCGGTTATAGAATGTCGGGGACAGAACGTTCCGGGGAGTGTCAGTTATAGAATGTCAGGGACAGAACGTTCCGGGGAATGTCAGTTATAGAATGTCGGGGACGGAAACTTCCGGGAAACTCCGTGACCTGTCCATCACCTTTCACCCCTACCCACCATCATGATGTACTGTGCACAGGCTACATACTTGTCCCGCACGGGGAGCTGCACTGACCACATCATTGTATTGTCCATAAACGGCAACCAGACAGTCTGACCAGCACAGAGACCTGTGCAGTGATCACCCGTGAATTCATCTGAAACCCAGGAGCAGTTACCCTCCCAGCATGTAGGACTGTGTACCCCACCCCAGTGCATTGATCTGTAACCCAGGAGCAGTTACCCTCCCAGCATGTAGGACTGGGTACCCCACCCCAGTGCATTGATCTGTAACCCAGGAGCAGTTACCCTCCCAGCATGTAGGACTGTGTACCCCACCCCAGTGCATTGATCTGTAACCCAGGAGCAGTTACCCTCCCAGCATGTAGGACTGTGTACCCCACCCCAGTGCATTGATCTGTAACCCAGGAGCAGTTAGCCTCCCAGCATGTAGGACTGTGTACCCCACCCCAGTACATTGCTCAGTAACACTGTGTTAGACCCCTGCCCAGTGAGGGGAAACTTGCAGCCCATGCTGGAAGTAACAGGATGTGCAGCTCCCACCCATTTCCAGCTCCATATCCCCACTGTGCCATGACAAGTGGGTGCTGTGGGTGTGAACATCACTGCCAGAGAGAGATGGCAGGGGTATCAGTTTAAATATCACCACATGGGAGGGGTTTGGGGGTATAGACAGAGAGGGGGAGACTGAGAGACAGTGTCATGGAAGGATGTGCTCCCAGGTTTCAGAATGCTGTAATGTTGACACTTCAATAGCATCCGGTAACATGAGCCAGTCTTCCCAGGAAAGATGGGAAAAAGGGAGATTGGTGTGAGGTCAGATGAAACAACAGCTGCTGTGTGGCTTTGAAATTACGTTTATGTAATTTTAATAAGTGTCTTATTGAAACAGTATATTGCTGTAGAGTTGGAGTAGGGTAATAAGCAGTTAGGAGAAAGAGGGTCCCAGAGTTGTGAATAGTTGATGTAAAATGTTCACTTTCAGAGTTAAAAAAATACATTGATATCTTTTGTTTAAACACTGGAATTTGGGAGTTCTCTATCACTCATATTTCAACAGTTTACAAGCTAAATTGAGCATTTCTTTATGTTTAGTTTAAGTTACCAGATGAGCTTCACACTGTGCCCTAACAATTGCTGTGTGTGTATCTGTGTGTCTCTGTGTGGGGCAGGTCTGGCTGTCTCTGTGGTGCTGAAAGTGATGCAATGCCACCCTCTGCTGGCCTCCATACGCCACTGCACAGGCATTGGGAGAGGGTGAAAACCACCAGGAATACATTCAGAGAGGGGGAGGGAGAGGGCAGCTGCTCACAGCACCATCCAAACTGATGTCTTATCCGTGTACTGATCTAAATGTCCTTTAAACATTGTAACTGTCCCTATTTTCACCAGTTCCTCTGGAAGTTCATTCCACACACAAGCCAGCTTCTGTCTAAAATAATTACCTCTCCTGACTTTTGTAAATCTTTTTCCTCACGCCTCAAAATATCCCTCAGTTTTAAATCCCCAACTCTCTGACTGGACACAGTATTCCAGAAGAGGTCTCACCAATGTCCTGTACAGCCACATCATGACATCCCAATTCCAATACTCAAAGGTCTGACCTATGAAGACAAGTGTGTTAAACACCTTCTTATCCACTTTCTATATCAGATGCAAATTTTAAAGAATTAAACCTGACAGCCTAGGTTTCTGTACTACAACACCACCAAAAGACCCTACTTTTAATTGTATAGGTCCTGTTCTTGTTTGATTTACCAAATCCAATGCCTGGCATTAATCCAGACTATCCTCCATCTGCCACCCCTCAGCCCAGTGTGCGATATGACTGCCACCTCCCCCTCCCCCTTCAATTTTAAAATGCCCACCCCTCTCCAGGAGGCCTGCACACTCCGGCCTTGATTTTCACAAAGACCCTGACCTTGGGTTGCCTTGTGTGGTTAGAGGGAGGAGGGACAGATTGCAGACACAGTCGTTTAGGAGGAGAGGCTGGACAGTAATCAGCGGCCTGGTATCATTTCATGGTTTTAGGCAGAGGGCAGACACACATTAGAGGTGGGTAAGATTGATCGGTGTTTTGGGCTCAGAAATTAATCCCTTCCTTCGCCTCTGGTGTTCAGTAATAAACATCTATTTGAGACCCTTCATTGGGCAGAGTGTTTCTGCGGGATTTCTTTCCCTAATATTGCAGACTACAGATAATAGCGATTAAAGATGTTCATAGTTAATTTCAATATTCAGCAAGTACACTCAATATCCTACAGTTGAGACAAATATCTTGCATTTGTTTAATAATACAAAGTGTTTTTTGTAATTCAGTAATAGTAACCTGATTATAATCAATCCACACTGAGCTGGAAGCGGGCACTAAAATATGACCCAAAATCTGGGTATGGTAGTATAGTGGGCAGTGTCCGTGTCTCTGAGCCAGAGCTCTGGATTTGATTCCAATTCCTGAACTTGCGTGGTAGTGTTCCTAGCTCTGGATAAGAAGGCCTGTATTGAAGTCCTGCCTGTTGCAGAGGTATATCACAGTATGACAGAACAGGCTGATGGACAAACACACAGGAGAATAATGTTACAGCTTTATGGGTATTGGGTAGTGAGGATCATGTCCCTTCCTCCGGGCACAAAGGTCTCGTTGTAAATCCCACAGAAGTGTCACCTAATATATCTGAACAAACTGATTAAACTGGTTTAGAATTGTGACTTGATGGAGAAGGAAGGGGTGTCAGTGCTGCATTTCAGAATTTAGGCCCGGGATGACTGAAAGTACAGCCATTCGTGTTGATTGAAGTCATATTTCGCAGCAGGAAAGGTTCATAAAATCAGAACGGTCATGGATAGGTTGAGTAGTCAGGGTTTTTCCCCAGGTTAGGGGCGTCCAAAACTCGACGGCATTGGTGGAAAGTGAGAGGGAAAAGGTTTTGATGAGGCCTAAAGGGCATCTTTTCACAAAGAGGGTGGTGTGCGTATGGAATGAGCTGCCAGAGGAAGTGGTGGAGGCTGGGTCCAACTACAGCATGTAAAAGGCATCTGGATGCTGACAGACCTGCCGAGCTTTTCCAGCAATTTCTGTATTTGTTTAAAAAATGCATTCATTTTAACACACGTATTCTGAATAAATTAGACATTTTTATTTTTTAATGAAGCAGGAACATAAAAACTTATCTTCAAATCGACCAAGACCATTTTCTGCTCAGGGTATGGCTCCGTGTATTACAGCAGCAATGATGCACCGACATGGAACAGGGAATGTGATGGAGACATCATTTGGACTATGTACATGGGATAATATCTGGACAAAGTTCTTTCAAGTAAAAATTGCAGAGTGTGTGTGTGTGTGTGTGTTTTATAGAAAGGGAAATATTGATTATATATTTGCAATACAAAAATAGTTTGCCATTCATCTTTCCATCATAGTTGGAGTAACATTGCTCTGGATCATAAACGTGCTATTTGAGCAGATTAAAGAAACGAGCCTGACTTGTTCCTAAAACTGACCCTGACCCAGTCTGAGACCGATATCATCGGCCATATCACCGACCTGGTTACATTTAACATTTGTTGTGAGCAGTGCAGGAGTGGGACTAGAAAGGAAACAATGGCCCAAAAAGCCGGGGAACTATAGACCGGTGAGCCTGATGTCAGTGGTGAGTGAATTGTTGGAGGGGATTCTGAGGGATAGCATTTACATACATTTGGGAAGGTAAGGGCTGACCGGGGTAGACAACATGCCTTTCTGCATTGGAAATTATGTCTCACTAATTTGGTTGAGTTTTTTGAGGAGGTAACAAAGAAGATTGATGAAGGCAGTTTGGTTGACATTGTCTATATGGACTTCAGCAAGGTGTTTATATAAAGAACAAAGAGCAAAGAAAATCTTTCAGCCCAGGAACAGGCCCTTCGCCCTCCAAGCCTGAGCCGATCCAAATGTACTGTCTAAATCTGTCGGTCAATCCCTGAGCATCTGTATCCCTCTGCTCCCCACCTACTCCTCTGCTCCCCACCTACTCATGCATCTGTCTAGATGCACCTTAAATGAATCTGTCGTGCCTGCCTCTACCACCTCTGCTAGCAACGCGTTCCAAACGCCCACCGCCCTCTGTGTAAAGTACTTACCGCATGTATCCCCCTTAAACTGTCTACCTCTCACCTTGAAAGCATGACCTCTCGTTATTGAATCCTTCACCCTGGGAAAAAGCTTGTCTCTGTCCACCCTATCTTTAACCTTCATGATTTTGTAAACCTCAATCCGGTCCCCCCCTCAATCTCCTTTTTTCTAGTGAAAATAAACCTAACCTACTCAGCCTCTCTTCATAGCTAGGATTTCATTCTGATTGGTAGACAGATTAATATCACATGGGATACAGAAAAAGGTCGTCACAATTGGCTTGAAGGAAGAGGGGTATTTTTCAGACTGGAGGCTTGTGAGCAGCAGTGTGCTGTAAGAATCAGGACTGAGTTCACTGCATTTCATCATTTATGTCAAGGATTTAGATGTGAATATTGGGGCCATAGTTAGTCAGTTTACAGATTACATCAGAATGGTGATGTAGTAGATTATCTCAGAGTACAACAAGGTCACAGATAGATGGGACAAAGGGGCAAGGAGTGACAGATGACGTTTAATTTAGATAAAGACGAGGTTTTGTATTTTGTGAACGCAAATCAGGGCAGAAATTATACACTTAATGGTAAGGGCCTGGTGAGTGTTGTGGAACAAATGGACACAGGGCTGCAGGTACATTGTTCCTTGAAAGTGGAGTCTAATGCAGACAGTGCGGTACAGAACACATTTTACACATTTGCCTTAATCAGTCAGAGCATTGAGTATAGGAGTTGTGGTGGCATGTTGTATCTGTACAGGATGTTGGTGAGGCCACTTTAAGAATACTGCGTACAACTCGGTTGTCTGCAGAAATGACTTACACAGATGTCCCAGGACTGGAGGTTTGAGCTTTAGGGAGAGGTTGATTAGGTTGAGGTGTTTCCCCCTGGAGTGTCAGAGGTTGAGGAGTCACGTTATAGAGGTTTATAGAACCAGCAGGGGCATGGATATTCTGAACATCCATGTTATGCTTCCCAGGGTAGGGGAGCCCAGAACAACCTTAATCAGGCGGGGAAGTGGGCCGAGAAATGGCAAATGGAATTTAATATAGATGCGTGAGGTCTTGCATTTTGGAAACTCAACTCAAGGTAGGAGTTGCAAGGCGAATGGGAGGGCCTTAAGGGGTGTAGTGGGCAGAGAGACCTTGGTGTTCAGGAGCACGGTTCTCTGAGAGTGGAGTCACATGTAGACAGGGCAGTGAAGAAGGCATCTGGCACACTGACCTTCACCAGGCCGGACATTGTGTATGGAAGTTGGGAATTTATGTTGCAGTTATACAGGACTTTGGTAAGGCCGCACTTGGAGTATTCTGTTCAGTTTTTGTCACTTTGTTGTAGGGAACATTTTATGAAATTAGAAAGAGTGCAGAAGAAATTCCCATGGACGTTGCCAGGACCCAATGGTCTGAGTTATAGGGAGAGGTTGGACAAGCTAGGACCTTTTCTATAGAGTGTAGGAGACTGAGGGGGGACCTTATAGAGCTGCATAAAGTCACAAGGGGTATGGATAGGGTTAATGCTCTCAGTCTTTTTCCAAGGTGTAGAGAATCAAGGACGGGATGGGATCAGTTTAAGGTTAGAGGGGAAGGAATAAAAGGAAAACTGGGTGGGGGGGGCACTTCTTCACACAGAGACTGGTATGTGGATGTGCTGCCAGCAGATGTGGTTGACGGGGGTACATTAACAATATTTCAAACGCATTTGGATAAATATGTGGATAGGAGAGGACTGGTAGGATATGGGTCAACTGCAGGGAAATGGGGTTAGTGTGGATGGACATTTACAAGGTGGAGTTGAACCTCCCTGTTAATTAAAACCAAACACCCAGAAAAGCTTGCCTCACCTCGTAATCTGTTAAAATATGAGTGACACAGATCTCCTACATTCCACTATTTAAACAAACATTCACAAATTAGTGTATTAACTTTAGTAGTGAACACTGAACAGCTGTTCACAAATACAAGCCCCTCTTTTCTTTGCTACTTACTATCTGTTTCCAACTCTGTAAAAATATGCTGTTCCAACAACCCACATATTAAACATTACAATCTCAAGACCACACAGTCACCATCTTCCCCACTGTGCTCACTCATCCAGCTGCTGATCTCCCTGGGTCATGTTTTGTTTTACTGCAAGTAGGTTTGTCATGAACATGTATCTTTGGTAGAGATGGCCAGTTAGCACTCCTGCTCTGCAGCAGTTACTCTGCTGTTGGCTGGCAGTAGCTCTCTCTCTCGTGTTCAAAATGCCGAGTTGATTTACTCCTCATGATACAATAATTCTCATAATTTGCTTTCCAGCTGTCCAAACAATATTATTCTAATTCAGTTAGCTTCTGGTATTCTGAGCATTATTTAAACTACTAATACGTCATCCCCACCTGCTTCACTCTATGCTGTGTCATGTTCAGGTGCTGTTTAGTTCACTCACCTACTCGGTCTAATCTCTCCCTCACCTCACTTATATAATCCAAGTGTGAGATCTCCAACTTCTGTCCAGTCAATTTAGATTAAATTAAATTCAAAGGATTTCACTTCATGTACGAAGATCAACTCAAAGGAAGTAAACGGAGTAGATTTATTTGGGGCATCTTCGATGATAAGTAATTTACTGGGACATCTTTATCCCAATCATTTGGCCAATCCTGACAGGACGCTGTTAACATAGTCTTCAGCGTCTGATGCTAACTTTTCAATGCTCCCTGGGATTCAGGATGGGACGCCCTTGATTGAAGTGCTGTATGCCTAAGCTATCCATGACTTCATTAAACTGCTGAGGGGTAAAGTGAGACCCTTGGTCTGACTAAATCTCTCTGCGGAGCCCACAGCAAGTAAAGAAAGCTACCAACTCCTCTACCTCCCTTTTTGCTTTAACACTCCAATAATGGAATTGCCTCTGGAAATCTGGGAGACACATCCATTATGATCAGCAAATGTTGGTTTCCACTTTTACTTGAGAAAGGGGAGCTCCACAATTAATCAGAACCCACGTGAAAGGTTCTTCGAATGCAGGAATTGGCAACAAAGGTGCTGGTTTTTATTGCCTGTGAGCTACCTACCATTTGTCATGTATGATATGTAAAACAAAAATTAACCACGTCCTTGAGCATTCCAGGCCACTAGAAATGCTTCTGCACCTTAGCCTGAGTCTTCCTTACACCTAGGTGACCACCTGCAGTTAGTTTGTGTGCTACCAGTAACATGGTATGCTACCAGTCAAGCGATCTAGTGCATTTTGGCCCATTTCCCTTCTGCACTAACCTACCGTTTTCCTCAACGTTCAGGATGTTCCTGCACCGTGACATCACACAGGGTGTCAGTTACCTGAACATCAACTCCTTTGTCTTCTTCTTCCGTTTTTCCTTCCTGTTGTAACTTATGACAGTGGGATGTTGTTACTACACAGTCTGGAAAATTCCTGGGTATATTCTTTTAACTCCTCAGTTCCCTGGTTTTCATTTGACTTCTCCACCATAAGAGGTCTCTCCCACTTTGAATCCTATTAAATCATTCACAAGAACAAACTGTATTCCTGGGACTGACACTCTGTCACTCACTCTCACTGTTACTTCCCCAATCCTGATTTGGCACTCCAATGTGATGTTTCTGTCCCCAACCTGAATTTCTGTCCCCATTCCACAAATTATCACGCTCTTGAGTAACATGTCAGAAAGAGTGAAAATCCTTCCATCTCTTGCTATTAGGACTGAGAGAAAGTGAGGACTGTAAACAATGGAGGTCAGAGTTGAAAAGTGTGGGGCTGGAAAAGCACAGCAGATCAGGCAGTATCTGGGAGGCAGGAAAGTTAACGTTTCAGGCACAAGTCCTTCATTAGATAAGTGAGGAGGTAAGAGAGGGGGAAGGGGGCTGAGAAATAAATGGGAGGGTTGGGGTGGGGGTGGGCGTGGAGCTGGGTGGATGGTAGCTTGCAAGGCGATAAGTAGATGCTGGTGGGTGTGACGGTGATAGGTAGGAGAGGAGGGTGAAGTGGGTAAGTGTTAGGACAGCTGGACTCCTCAAACTATACAGCATCAACATCGACTTCACCAATTTCCAAATCTCCCCTCCCACAACCTTATGCCAGATCCAAACTTTCAAATTAGCACCGCCCTCTTGAACTGTCTTAATTGTTCTCTGACATCTTCCTATCGCCCTCCAAGTGACCCTCCAGCTCCTACCCTCCTATTATCTTTCAGCCCCCTTGTCCCACTGTCACATTCCTGACGATGGGTTTATACCTGATACGTAGAATGTCCTGCTCTTCAGATGCTGCCTGATCTATTGTGCTTTTCTGGCACCTCACTTCTCAATTATTAGCGATAGAGCAAATCCCCTATCTCGGAAAATAATAATTTATCGTCCTCCCCGCATCCCCCTCCCCCCACCTTCTGAGTAAACTTTATCCACAGAGGTGAATTCTTGATAGAGACCAGTCACTGACTCTGTACCTAGGCTGTGCCCTCTCCTACAGCTCGTTGGAGACTTGGGGTCTTCTTTAATAGTTTCACTAATGCCACTGGCTTAGCCTCTTCTACCACATCTTTTCCCAAAGTATCTTCCTTCAACCCCCAGCACGGTGTGTCCCAGCTTACTGCAGTGAAAGCTCCTTTTCCCAGTGCCTTTCTTAAACCATGTGCACTGTAATGGTATTTGTTTCACTCCCTTATAGTGAGAACACCATAGGCCTTTCACCTCCTTTCAACCCCCTTGGGCTTCTATTTTCACCTATAGTAAACTATTGTGCGCTACTGTTCGCTTTGTAGTGTGTGATCTCCCCTTCTCCCAGTTTCTATCCTTCACAGGATGAAACTCCTCCCAGAAGCTAAATTTCATCTCATGCACCAATGCATATTTACCTGCTATTTCTGCCGCGCTTCTCACTTGTTGAAATTTCTATTCATTCACATGATTTTTTACCATCTCTGGAAGTGCGTCTTTAAACTCCTCCAGCAGAATAATCTCCCTTCGAGCCTCACAGGTCTTATCCATTTTTAAGGTCTACCAAAATGACTGTATTTAATTCTTTCAAACTCAACATAAGCCTGACCTGGTTCCGTCTCTATATTTCTGAACCTCTGCCTATATTCTTCTAGTATCAATTCATAACCAACCAAAATAGCCAGTCTGACATCTGAATAATCTCTTGACCCCTCATCTGCCAGTGCTGCAAATACCTCACTCCTGTGCCCACCGGCATGGTCTGAATGAGCGTTACCCACAAGGTCACTGGACACACCATCTGCTGAGCCATTTTGTTTTTCAAATGAAATAAAAATATTTACATTTTTCTCACCGAAATATGACAAGGTATTATCATAGCTGTATACATCCCTTCATCTCGATCCTGTTCATTTAACTTCCCAACTTCCGAAATTCAAATTATCTCTCTCTTTTCCTCTCTTACCCATTCCCTTTGTTCTCTCTCTGTTTCCGTCCCTATTTTCACCTTCTAACTCCAGTTGCCAGATTTGAAATTTAAGTTTCTTTCTAACCCTACTGCAGTTGCCTGTTTCTCGGACACACCAAAGTGCTTGACCATCTCCGTTACAATGTCAGCTTCCCTTTTGTCCCTGGTTAAACCCAATTCCAACCTATTTGCTAATTATAAACATATTCCTTGCTCTGACTTTGTAAACTTCCTTGGCAAATTTGGGAACCTCTTTAGTTATGTTAAAAAAAACAATTCTTTCACTTTTACTTTAACCAACCACAAGTTAACAAAATTAAATGAATTTTCCTGACGGTTTTATGTGAAGATCCAGGTCACTAATTGCAATGTGTTGGAATCTGCTGGGACCTTTTGTACCACAAATCTGTTCAAGTCTGTCCAAGTCCTCAGCAAGGCCCCAAACTGTTATGACATCAATGTCGAACCCCTCTGTTAATTAAAACAACACATCCAGAAAAGCTCGCCTCGCATCATAATCTGATAAAAGGTGGGTGACAGAGAACTCCTAAATTCCACTAATTAACGAAAAATAATAATTTATATGTATGCAAGTTAGCTCACTGAGCATGAATATTTGTTTTCAGATGTTTCGTCACCATGATTAGGTGACATCATCAGTGAGAGTTTCCGCTGAAGCGCTGGTGGTTTGTCCTGTCTCTCTATTTATGGGTTTTCCTTCCCGAAGGTGGGTGATGTCATTTCCGGTTGTTTATTAGAAGAGAAGGTAGATAGGATCCAAATTGATGCATTTATTGATGGACTTCTGGTTAGAATGCCATTCCTCTGAGAATGTCCTTGCGTGTCTTAGTATGTGTGTGTGTTGTTCCAGTCAAAGTGATGTCCTTCTCTGTCTATATTATGGAATATAGTGATAATGGGTCATGTATTTTGGTGGCCAGTTGGTGTTCATGTATCCTGGTAACATGACAACAGGACCATTACAATTGCAGAAAAATGATTTTGTATACATTGTTTAATCAATGTGTGTGTGCAGATATTTTTCATATGTGCACAACACATTCTAAATGAACAACGGAGACACAGTTATTGAAAAATGATGCACATGATATATAAAATTTATGAAACATTATTTGATGCTCATGTAATGTGACATTATTCCCCTTCTCGCAGTGTTCCATCCTTTTCTGGAATTCTCTACTCTAACTTCACATTCTTATCAGGTTGTGTGTTGTACATTCTTTCTTCTGGTGTCCCAACGTATTTCCATTAATCCCCTTTCTACTGGGACTTCAATACATTGTCCTGCTGGGTGCTTTCCAAAGCTAGTGTCTGTCATATTATTGGAGATAAAAATTCTGGCATCTGACCCACCATTTGAACACATTACTCTGTTATAAATGCACTGTAGAAAGTACCACAGCACACAGGAATTGCCAAAACATTGAGGGATGTGCATCTATTTCTTTCAATAACCTAGTTTACTCATTTTCACATGTCCCCATCTATATCCTCTCTCTTTGTATCTAGTCAAAAAAATTGCCAATTATTCTTTATGTTCCATCTCTCAAAACACCTTATTTCGATTTATATCTATTGCTCTCTTCTTGATGTATTGTGATTATAATTGAGCAATATCACTACAAAGATATGAGGGAGGAGCTGGCTAAAGTTAATTGGAAGGGGAGCCGAGCAGGGAAGACCACGGAGCTACAATGGCAGGAATTTATGTTGGATAATTCGGAGGATATCAGAAATTCTCCCAAAAAAGATGAATCATATCCATGGGAGGACAAGCCAGCCATGAGTGACAAGGCATCGAAGCAAAAGAGGAAACATACAATGTGGTGAAGAGGATTGGGAATCTAGTGAATTCATTGGCTCTGAAACTACATCAGGCTGGCATCCCTGACACTGCAGAGCTCTTATTCATTGTCAGGGAGAGAAACAGACGGAAACACATTCAACTTAAACCCAGAAGATGGGATTACTCAAGGGAAAAGATTCAGGTGAATTTAACAATTGAATAAAATCAGTTAAATGTTCTTACGGAATGTGTCAGATTGGAAACATGACCTCAGCAGAATGAGAATATGAAAATGCAAGTATTTCCACATCAGAAACTAGAGTAGGTCACTGAGTACAGGGCTGATGGGTGAATGAGTCTCTATGTGAACTCGGGGACAGAGAGCAGAATTGTATTTCAGATATTGCGGCTCAAAACTGCATATCCATGTAGTGCTGGAGACCACAGCAGCACGAGAAGCAGAATACCATTCAAGCACCACCTTTTATATTTTACCCAGGGATAATCTCCTCAGTCTGCCATTACAATCAACACGATCTATATATCAGTAGTGACTGTGGGTGAACATGTCAGGGTCAGAACCACGTGAACCTAAACCTGCTTTTCGCATCAGAGAGGCAGGAGCTGGGCGGAAGTGAAGTCAGAACGCAAAGCCGGTCGGGAAGGTAAGTGATTGTTATTTAAGTGGAAGTGATTACGCCACAGTTGAAGAGGGTGAAGACATGACTGCCCAGCTGGTTCAGTGTGCTACGTTCTTGATGTGGGAGGTCAACGACTCTGGTGTGACTGGCTTGTATTAGTGTGGAAAGTGTGTGCACGTTCAGCTACTGGCAGAGCGTATTGCAGCGCTGATGAAAGAACTCGAGGACCTTAGGCTCATCCGAGAGAGCGAGATCTTTCTGTACAAGACCTTCGGCGAGGTTATTACGCTAATCGTACCAGAAGAGAGCAGAGGAGAGCAGACAATGAGTAAGGCAGAGAGGAGACGGGTGCAAGAGACCCCGGGGGAAGTACCTGTCAGGAACAAGTTGAAACTTATGGAAACAGTAGAGACAGATGACACTGCCAGTCCACGAGGCGGCCAGGTCTGTCAATCAAAAGTTGGCGTGGAGCCAGAGCAGAAGAGTCACACAGAGCCGTGGTAATAGGGGACTCCATAGTGAGAGGAACTGACTGGGGTTTTTGTGGCAGCAGACGGGACTTAAGGATGGTGTGTTGCCTTCCTGGTGCCAGGGTTAAAGACATCACAAACAGAGTGCAGGAAATCCTCCAGGGCGAAGGTGAAGAGCCAGAGTTGGTGGTATATGTCGGCACAAATGATGTCGGGAAGAAGAGGAGGAACATACTACAGCGGGACTTCGGAGAACAAGGAAGAAGGCTGAAAAGCAGGATGTCCAAGGTGGTTATCTCCGGTTTGCTTCCAGTTCCTAGGGCTGGTGTGGCCAGAAACAGGGAGATAATGGACTTGAACGTGTGGTTGGGGAACTGGTGCAGGAAGCAAGGATTTAAATTCTTGGATCACTGGGGTATATTTTGTGGGAAGCATAAATTCTACAAGAGAGGCGATTTGCACCATCATAGGTTATGGGCCAGCATTCTGGCAGGCAGGTCTGCTACTGCAACTCAGCTATGTTTAAATTGAGTTGCGAGGGGGAAGGGGGTGTGGGGAGGGGACAAACTGGATGTTTAAGAAGGAAATTGGAGGGAAAGTTAGAACAAGGGAAGTCAAGAAAGACAACTGTATCAATGAGGCAGGAAACTCAGAAAGGGATCATGCTGTAAAGTTGAGTGAAATAGGAGTTGATGGGAAGGGTCAGGGCAGTAACAAATTAAAAATACCATATATGAATGTATGTAGCATTAGAAATAAGATGGATGAGCTTGAGGCTCTTTTGGAAATTTACAGATACGGTATTGTGGGGATAACTGAGACGTGGCTTCAAGTGGACAGGGCCTGGGAAATTAATACTCAAGGCTACACGTGCTATTGTAAGGACAGAATGACGGGCAGAGGGGGTGGGGTGGCCATGTTGGTAAGGGATGATATGCAGTCCCTTGCACGGCGGGACGTAGAATGAGGGGATGTAGAGTCAGTGTGGATAGAGCTCAGAAATACTAAGGGTAAAAATACCCTCTTGCGAGTTATCTACACGCCCCCAAACAGGAGTCTGGATGTCGGAATTAAGTTAAATCAGGAGCTGAAATTGGCCTGTCGCAAATATGTTGCTAGAGTTGTTATAGGGGATATCAACATCAGGTAGACTGGGAGAATCAGGATGGTATTGCACCTCAAGAAAGAGACTTTATGGAGTGCCTCAGAGATGGATTCTTAGAACAGCTGGTGCTGGAGCCGACCTGGGAGAAGTTAATTCTGGATCTGGTATTGTGCAACGAACCAGAATTGGTCAGGGACCTCGAAGTGAAGAAGCCATTGGGAAGTAGTGACCATAATACAATCTGCAATTTGAGAGGGAGAGGGTACAGTCGGAAGTGATAATTTTTTCAGTTGAATAAAGGGAACTATGGAGCTATGAGGGAGGAGCTGGCCAAAGTTCAATGGTGCAATACCTTAGCAGGGATGACAGTGGAGGAACAATGGCGGATATTTCTATGCATAATGCAGAAGTTGCAGGATCAGTTCATTCCAAAAAGGAAGAAAGATCCTAGGAGGAGGCATGGGTGGCTGTGGCTGACGAGGGAAGTTAAGAATCATATAAAGTTAAAAGAGAAAAGGTATAACATAGCAAAGATAAGTGGGAAAACGGGGGACTGGAAAGAACAACAGAGGATTAGCAAGAAGGAAATACGCAGAGAGAAAAATTGGTACGAATTTAAGATGGATAATCATATAAAGGAGGATAGTAAAAGTTTTTTTTAGGTATGTGAAAGGCAAAAAAATAGTTAAGACTAAAATTGTGCCCTTGAAGACAGAAACAGGGGAAATATTACGGGGAACAAAGAAATGGCAGAATAATTGAATTGGTACTTCAGATCTGTGTTCACTGGGGAAGACACAAGCAATCTCCCTGAGGTAACAGTAGCTGAAGAACCTGAACTGAAGGGAATTTATATTTGCCAGGAATTGGTGTTGCAGAGACTGTTAGGTCTGAAGGTTGATAAGTCCCCGGGGCCTGATGGTCTATATCCCAGGGTACTGAAGGAGGTGGCTCGAGAAATCGTGGATGCGTTGGTGATTATTTTCCAGAGATCGATAGATTCGGGATCAGTTCCTGCCGATTGGAGGGTGGCTAAGGTTGTGCCACTTTTTAAGAAAGATGAGAGAGAGAAAGCAGGAAATTATAGACCAGTTAGCCTGACCTCAGTGGTGGGAAAGATGCTGGAGTCTACTATAAAGGATGAAATTACGACACATCTGGATAATATTAACAGGATAAGTCAGAGTCAGCATTTATGAAGGGGAAATCATGCTTGACTAATCTTCTGGAATTTTTTGAGGATGTAACTCTGAAGATGGACGAGGGAGATCCAGTAGATGTAGTGTACCTGGACTATAAGAAAACTTTTGATAAAGTCCCGCATAGGAGGTTAGTGAGCACACTTAGGGCGCATAGTATTGGGGGCAAAGTATTAACTTGGATTGAAAGTTGGTTGGCTGATAGGAAACAAAGAGTAGTGATAAACGGCTCCATTTCAGAATGTCAGGCAGTGACCAGGGGGGTCCCACAGGGATCAGAACTGGGACCGCAGCTTTTTATAATATATGTTAATGATATAGAAGATGGTATTAGCAATAACATTAGCAAATTTGCAGATGATACTCAGCTGGGTGGCAGGGTGAAATGTGATGAGGATATTAGGAGATTACAGGGTGACCTGGACAAGTTAGGTGAGTGGTCAGATGCATGGCAGGTGCAGTTTAATGTGAATAAATGGATGGTTATCCACTTTGGTGGCAAGAACAGGAAGGCAGATTACTATCTAACTGGAATCAATTTAGGCAGTACAGAAATATCTGGGTGTTCTTGTACACCAGTCAATGAAGGTATGCATGCAGGTTCAGCAGGTAGTGAAGAAGGCGAATAGCATGCTGGCCTTCATGTCAAGAGGGATTGAGTATAGAAGCAAAGAGGTTTTTCTGCAGCTGTACAGGGTCTTGGTGAGACCACACCTGGAGTACTGTGTGCAATTCTGGTCTCCAAATTTGGGAAAAGACATTCTGGCTATTGAGGGAGTGCAGCGTAGGTTGACGAGGTCAATTCCTGAGATGACGAGTTACCTTACACTGAAAGACTGGAGCGACTGGACTTGTATACCCTTGAGTTTAGAAGACTGAGAGGGGATATGATGGAGACATATAAGATTATTAAAGAATTGGACACTCTCGAGGCAGGAAACATGTTTCTGCTGATGGGTGAGTGCTGAACCAGAGGACACAGCTTAAAAATATGGGGTAGACCATTTATGACAGAGATGAGGAGAAACTTCTTCACCCAGAGAGTAGTGGCTGTGTGGAATGCTCTGCCTCAGAGGGCAGTGGAGGTCCAGTCTTTGGATTCATTTAAGAAAGAGTTGGATAGAGCTCTCAAGGATTATGGAATCAAGGGTTATTGAGATAAGGCAGGAACAGGATATTGATTAAGGATGATCAGCCATGATCACATTGAATGGTGGTGCAGGCTCGAAGGGCGGAATAGCCTACACCCGCTCCTATTGTCTATTGTCTATTTATGCTAACCCATTAATGTTACCGCACTTGAGCAACTGATCTGATCAAAGCTCCGCAGTCCTGCCACATTCAGTTATAAATGGTGATGGATGATTAAACAAATGACTGTAGGAAAGGGATCCACAAACATTCCCATCCTAGATAATGGAACAGACCTTCATATCAGTGTAAAAGACAAGGATGTAGTATCTGTGCCATCCTCAGCCAGAAGTGTTGAGTCGATGATCCACCTCACTCTCGCCATGATGCCCACAGAACCACCGTTGCCAGTGTTTAATCAATCTGATTCGCTGCCAATGACATGAAGAAACAGCCGAACACACAGTAGATACGACAAAGGCAATGGGACCTGACCCCATTCCTGCGATCAAACTGAAGACTTGTGCTGCACAACAAGCCGTGTCCTTGGGGAAGCTGTTTCATTCCAGCTCCATCTCTGACATCTCCCTGGCAATGTGGAAAATTACACAGCTATGTCCGGTCCCCTAAGAGGGGAATAATTACAATCTGACCGATTACCATTCCCTCGGGACAGTCACGATAGTCAAGTTGGTGGGAGTTCTTTTTGACCGAGCTGTCAAGCAGCACAGAAATAACTAGCTCAGTGTTGTCTCTGATATGTCCCCATGTAGAGATGGGGCTGTTATGGAAATGTCATTGGATTACTAATCCAGACCAGGCTAATGGTCTGGCAGCGGGTGGATGTTTAAAATAATTAATAAAATATTAAGATGCAAAATCTGGTGTCAGTAATATGACCTTGAAACCAATATCGATTGCAAACACGAATTTGCTTCCCCAACGACTTTCAGGAAGTAAATCTCCCGTGCTTTCCTGGTCTGTCCTAAACATGACTCCAGACACACAGATATATGATAAACGTTTCAATGCTCTCTGAGTCGGCCAAGCAAAATAATCTATTGTTTCAAACTGCTCCAAGCTCTTAAAGGATAAAACCAGACAGAACACCCGGCACCAGCCTCGGTATCGGAAAAGGGAACGGTAAACACAATCCTGTTGATATTGCAGAGACGTTCTTCCTAACATCTGAGAGTTTGTGACAACTTTCCCACACACTACACAGAAACACCGGTAAAGGAGGAGGTTGCAAAACACATTGAGCCTCACCCATTCTAGTTCATGTTCAAACATCTCCTCAATGCTCTTATCCCACACTATGAATATATCCATTAACGTGAGTAACCTTGGAGAGCTATAAAATAAGAAATGCAGTACTCCCTTTGGTCCATCAAGTTTGCTACCCAATTCAGCATAATGATGGCTGGCCCTTTATTTCCACACCGTACTCCTGCTCTCCCACCATCCCTTTACTGTCTCTAAATCCTTATTTATATACAGTGTCTTGGCTACCAGGTGTGAGCGAATTCCCCAGGGTCACCAGTGTCTGAGTGCAGACATTTATTCTCATCTCAATGCAGAGTGTCCTGCCTGTACCTAATACTTTGGCCCCTTGTTTTAGACATACCAGTCAGGGGAATTATCATTCCTGCTTCCAATCTGTCTCACCCTGTGCGCTGTGTTATATATGTTACTGAGATCTCCACTCATTTTCCTAAAGCCCATGGAATACAGGCCTAGTTGCCCCAAACTCTGCTCCCACAACAAGCCTGTCATCCCAGAGATCAGTCTGGCCATCCTTCACTGCATTCCCTCAATGTCAGGTTTGTCCTTTATTCGGTAAGGAGACCAAAACTGCACACAATACTGCACAATGTTCAAGATGTGGTCCCAACAAGGCCCTGTACAGCTGCAGTAAGAGACCCTTTTTGCTGGACTCAAATCCACCTGAAATGAAGGTCAATGCACCAGTTACCTTCCTAACTACTTTCTGTTCCTGCAATATTGTTTTCAGTGACTGGTGTACAGGGAGATCCAGATCCTTTTCAATATTACAACTCCCCCCTTGGAGGGTCTGTGTACACTGGTCAACTGACCTCTGGGTTGAGACCTCACTGTGCAGCAGGGACCTTGGAGGGCTGCTCAGAAGGAAACAACAAAAAGGAGTATACATCGCTTTGTAGATCAACATGGTTCAAGCATAGGCTGCCAATCGCTTGTTCCCACCAAAGGGCCCACCGTCACCTCGACCCACCTTACTCTCCATCTGCAACGTTTTTGCCCATTCACTCCACTTGTCTCAGTCTCCTTGGAGCTTTTCTTACAACCTCCTCGCCCACTCACAATCCCACATCCTTTAGTGCTGTTAGCAGGCTGGGATTTCATACCTGCAACCAAATGCTTAATGCGTTTTGTGAACAGTGGGGCCCGAGCACCGATCCCTGCGATACCTCAGTAACCTTCCTGTGTTCATTTTATTTTTCTGATTTATTTATTTCGTGACTCTGGGTGTCACTGGCTGGGCGGGCATTTATTGCCTGTCCCTAGTCGCCCTTGAGCAGGTAGTGGTGAGCTGCCTTGTTGAATTGCTGCAGTCCACCTGACCACAATGCCATTTGGGAGGGAATCCCAGGATTCTGACCCAGTTGCAGTGAAGGGAAGGTGATATATTTCCAAATCAGGATGGTGAATGGCTTGGAAGGGAACTTGAAGATGGTGGTGTTCCCATACATCTGCTGCCCTTGTCCTTTTGGATAGACGTGGTCGTGAGTTGGGAAGAGGTTGTCTGAGGATCTTTGGTGAACCATTTCAGTGCAAATTGTAAAACACTGCTGCTGCTGAGCGTTGATGGTGGAGTATTGTGGATGAAACGACACTCAAACTGGCTGTTATGTCCAGGATGGTATCAAGCTTCTTGAGTGTTGTTGGGTCTGCAATCATCCAGGAAAATAGGGAGTATTTTATCACACTTCTGACTTATGCATTGTAGATAATAGACAGGCTTTTGGAAGTCAGGATGTGAGTTACTCGCCGCAGTATTCCTTGCTTCTGACCTGCTCTTGTAGTTACTGTGTTTATGTGGGCGAGTCCAGTGAGTTTCTGAGCAATGTTTATCCCCCAGGATTTTGATACTGGGGGATTCAGTGATGGTAGCACCATTGAATGCCAAGGGGCAGGTTAGATTGTATTTTAGTGGTGATGGTCACCGTCTGGCATTTGTGTGGCCTGAATATTACTTGCCACTTGTCAGCCTGGATACTATCCAAACCTTGTCTCATTTGGACATGGATTACTTCAGTTCTGAGGAGCCACAAATGTTGCTGAACATTGTGATATCATTGGCGAACATCCCCACTTCTGACATTATAATAGAGGCAAGCCATTGATGAAGCAGACCTGAAGATGCTTCGGCCTAAGCCGCTGCTCTAGAGATTCCTACAGACTTGTCCTCGAGCTGAGTTGACTGACCTTCATCAGCCATGACCATCTTCCTATGTGTCAGGTACGATTCTAACGAGCGGGGAGTTTAACCCGGATACCCATTGATTCCAGTTTTGCTAAGGTCACTTGATGCCACACTTGGTCGAAGGCAGCTTTGATTTAAAGCCCTGTCACTCTCACCCCACCTCTGGAATTCAGCGCTTTTGTCCATGTTTGAGGGAATGAGGTCAGAAGCTGAGCGGCTCTGGTAGAGTCCAAACTGGCGTCATTGACCAGGGTATTGCTGAGCAGGTGCTGCTTAAAAGCACTAACACCTTCCATGATAGATAGTAGACTGATGGGGTGGTAATTGGCCGGATTGGATTTTTTCTGCTCTTTATGTATAGCAGATACTTGGGTACTTTTCCACACAATCGGGTAAATGTCGTTGTTGTAACTGTATGGGAACTGCTTGGCTAGGGAATTGGCAAGTTCTATAGCACATGTTTTCAGTGCTATTGCCAGAATGTAGTCAGGGTATGTACCCTTTGAAATATCCAGTGTCTACAACCATTTCTGGATATTGCATGGTTTAAATGGAATTGCTGATGACTGGTAACTGAATTACTGAGGACCACTAAAGGAGGCCAAGATGGATCATGCGCTCAGCATTTCTTACTGAAGATTGTTGAGTATGCATCAACCTTATCTTTTGCAATGAAGAGCTAGGATATTGCATCATTAATGATGGAGATATTTGTGGAATCTCCTTCTCCAATGACTTGTTTAATTGTCCCTATCATTTCTCCACGAGATGTGGAAGAACTGCAGAACTGAGATCAGATCCGTTGCTTTTGGGATCACATAGTTCTGTCTCTTAAATACTGATTATGCTGTTTGGCCACATGTTATCCTGTTTGGTGGTTTCGTCAGGCTGTCACCTCATTTTCAGGAATGGCTGGTGCTGCTCCTGCACACTCCATTGAATCAGAGTCTATTCTCTGGCTTGATAGTAATTGTTGCAAGGGGGATATGCCAGGCCATGAGATTGTGCGGGAGTCCAATTCGGCTGCTATTGATGACTCACAACACCATATGAAAACCCAGGATTGAACTGCTAGATCTGTTCGAAGTTTGTCCCATTTAGTACAGTGATAGTGCCACCCAATATGATGGAAGCTATTCTCAATGTGAAGGTGTGACTTTGTCTCCATAGTGACTATGCGATGGTCACTCTTACAGATACTGTCATGGAGAGATACTTCTGCAACTGGCAGATTAGTACGAATGAAATCAAATATGTCTCGTTAGTTCCTTCACCAACTGCGGCAGACCCAGTCTACCAGTTATGTTGTGTAGAACCCGACCAGTTCGATCTGTAATGCTGCAGCTGAGCAACACTTGGTGGTGGACATTGAAATCCCACACCCAGAGTACAACTTTGTGTCCTTGCCACGCTCAGGGCTTCCTCCAAGTGTTGTTCAGCATGGAGGAGTACTGATTCATCAGTTAAGAGAGACTGGTGCATGGTAATCAGCAGGAGGTTTTCTTTCCCATGTGTAAACTAACGCCTCGAGACCTATGGGATACGGAGTCACTGTTGAGGACTCCCAGAGCAATTCCCTTCCAATTGTATCCCACTCTGCCATCACTTCTGCTGTATCTGTTACTAATTCTAATAACCACTAATAATTACTAATTCAAAGTTTGTGAGAAGATTTATAGCTCGGGTGCCTGTTGTTGTGGTTCTGTTCGTCGAGCTGGGAATTTGTGTTGCAGATGTTTCATCCCCTTTCTAGGTGACATCGTCAGTGCTTGGGAGCCTCCTGTGAAGCGCTTCTGTGATTTGTATTGGTTTGTATCTGCCGCTTCCGGTTGTCAGTTCGAGCTGTCCACTGCAGTGGTCGGTATATTGGGTCCAGGTTGATGTGCTCATTGATTGTGTCTGTGGATGAGTGCCATGCCTCTAGGAATTCCCTGGCTGTTCTCTGTCTGTTCTGCTGGTAAGACAGGAGATATTCGGGAAGGTGATGGGGTGTCTAGGATATAGTCATACTCACAGAATCATATCTTACAGACAATGTCAGGCTGTTGCTTGATGAGCCTATTTATTTCTATTTACTGTTTCCTGCCAGCTGTCCCATTCTGGAAACATGGTCATATATTCGCCCCAATTTACTCAGATTTTATTTTGCAAACTAGCTTTACCAAAACTTTCCTGAAAATCCAAGTTCTTGTCTCCCAGACCGTTTCTCAAACATAATCCCCATTTCATAAATCCGTGTTAGCGTTGTCTGTGACCATTACTTTCAGTCCCAATAATTTCTCCTAAATCTTTTATTTGCTATGTTCTATGCCCCATGTACTCGAACCTTTTTGCCACACCCGACTTGGTTTTCCTCGTGTTGTTTGAAAGTTCTGTGAAGACAGAACTGAAGTAGCTGTTTCATTGTTCTGCCATTTCCGTTACCCATTCTCCATTCTCTGGTTTCAGATTGTAAGGAAGCTGCACTTGTTTTCTCATACTTCTCACATTGACATGATTTGACGAGCTATTATAGTTCACTCTTATAAACTTTGTGAATATACTCTTCAGAAACCCATCAATTCCTTCCTTTTGCTCCTCAATAATTTACCTTCCACACCGTATACTCACAGGAGCATAGACCAACAGAAATACAGCACAACCTATATTAGTCCCACTTTGAAACAACAGGCCCATAGCAGGAAATGTTATGACACTTCCAAGTGCTCGTCCAAGTACTTTTTGATGGTTTTGAGGCTACCTGTGATACCTCCCCTCTCAGGAAGTGAATTCCAGACCCTAACAGCTTCTGGGCGAAGAACAAACCTCAAATTTTCTCTAATTCTCAAACCCTTCACGTTAAAAGTTTTCTCGCTTGTTCTCAACTCTCTGACTAAAAGGAGCAGCTGCTGTTTATCCACCCACGTCCATGCTTCTCATAATCGTTGCCTTCTGAATCACATCCCCCTCAGCCTTCTCTGCTCCAATGTAAACAACCCGAGCTTATCCAGTTTCTCTCCATAGCGATATGCTCCATCCCAGGGAACATCCTGGTGAATCTCCTCTGCATACCATCCAGTACAACCATACCCTTCCTTTTAAGTGGCTTCCAGAGCTACATACAGTACTCCATCTTGACCTAACCAATGCTGTGTATAGTTCTTATAATCTACACCCCGATTGATTAACGCTACACCCAAGGTCCAGTTCTTAGCTAGTCCATTACCCTGCTCAGTCCCATTCAGTGATGTGTGGAGAAGAACGAACTGAGCTTCCCAATGTGCTGCCATTCATTGATTACTCCCCTGTCTGGTTCCTTCTTCCACTGTGCATCACCTCATATTTATCAGGGTTATGTTCCATCTGCCATTGATCTGACCATCTGACCATTCCATCTGTATCTTTCTGTAACATAAGACCTTTCTCCTCATTGCCAACCAACCAGGCAAACACAAATTTGCTTATCACAATCCCCACCCCTTTCACCCAACCCCTTCATTCACATCTGCACCATTTATGAAAACCACAAATAATAAGGGACACAGCACTTATTCCTGTGGTACACCAGGGGACACTGGTCTCCAGTCACACAAACAACATTATCCCACCACCCTCTGACCCCTGATACTAAGAAGCTTTTCGTTGTAACTTGTCACGTTATCCTTGATTCCATGAGATTTTACTTTATTTTAAAGTTTCCCATATGGGACTTTGCCAAAGGCCTTGCTGCAATACTAAATAAGCGACCTCCTCAAACTAATTCAATCAAATTCATTAGATTTGACTTCCTTCTGATAAAATCATGATGATTATCCCTGATCCGATCTTGCTACTCTGGTTGGAGTTCAATTTTACCCTTCTGTGTTTTCTCCAGTAGTTTCCTTAACTGTGAATTAATACTCGTTCAACTATACTTCCCTGGTCTATCTCTACCACCCATACTGTGAAGTTATAAATCACACAACACCAGGTTATAATCCAACAGGTTTAACTGGAAGCACATTAGCTATTGGAGCGTCACTCCTTCATCAGATGATTGTGGAGGACACAACTGTAAGGCACAGAATTTATAGCAAACATTTACAGTGTGATGTAACTGAAATTATACATTGAAAATTACCTTGACCATGTATTGAGTCTTTTATCTGTTCGAATACCATGATAGTTTCACTTCTTTCGTGTGTAAATCAAAAACAACTTTTTTTTAAAAAAAAGTTGCTTCCTCAGGTTAAATGTAACAATTGGTGTTAGCTAGACAATATGTCGAAGGTATTAGCGCTCTGTCTACGCCATGATGTTTAGATGATTCTAATCTAAAAAGTGAGATAACAGAGTTTTACATTACTTCATGCAGTTATTGAGCAAAGTATAATGTACTCTGCAATTACAAAGTCACCCCACAAAATATATGTGTGCTTGTGGATCTTTGTGTCAGTCTGTTTGTGTGTCTGTCTGGGTTGGAGGTTGTGAGTGTGAGAGAGAGTGTATATGTGTGTAGTGAGTGTAGAGTGCCTTAAGTCTGTGAGGGGTGTAGGTGTGAGTGTGGGAGTGTGTGTGTGTGTGTGTATGTGTGTGTGTGTGTGTGTGTCTGTGAGAGAGAGGGTATATGTGGGTATATGAGGGCTGGGGTGTATGTGTGCGCATGAGTGTAGAGGGGCCTATGTCTCTGAGAGGATGCATGAGTGAGTGTGGGAGGGTGTGTGTCTGTAAGAGTGTGTGTGTGTGCCTTCCGTGTGTATATATGTATATAGGAGTGGCTCTGTGTTTGTGTAGTGTGTGTGTGTGTGTGTGTGTGTAGACGTGTCTGTGTGTAGATGTGTATATAGTGCAATGGTCGTCACCTGTAGTATGACATGAACATAAGGTGCCGGTTGAGGCCCTCGCTATGGATATGGAACTTAACTTATCAGCCTCTGCTCGGCCACTTTTCCCTGTTGCCTGTCCCGAAGTTCGGCTTGGAGGATGGTCAACTGAAGGTCTGAGGTCAAATGCCCTGGACCACTGAGGTGTTACCCAACTGCGAGGCAACACTCCTGTCTGTTGATTGTTGTGCGGTGACAATTCATCCATTGCCGTGGCCTTTGTTCGGTTTCCCCAATATGCCATGATTCAGGGCATACTTGCCTGCTACGTATATGATACACAACGTTGGCTGAGTCACATGAGAACCTGCCACGTACATAGTGGGAGGTATCCCCATGTGTAATGGTGGTATCCATCTCCGCACTCTGACACATCTTGCAGCGCCTACCTTGACAGGGTTGTATGGAATTGTCCTGAGAGACGGGCAATGTGCTCTGAACAATGATCTGTTTGAGGTTTGGCGGTTGTTTAAAGGCAAGCAGTGGAGGTATGGGAAGGTCTTGTCGGGGTGCTCATCCTCATTGATATTGAGTTGCAGGTCACCAAGTACATGGTGCAGTTTTTCAGCTCCTGGGAAGTACTGAACAACGAAGGGTACCCTGTCGGTTGTAGCACATGTCTATCTCCTAAGGAAGTCATTGTGGTACCTTGCTGGGGCAACCAACAGGGTACCCTTCGTTGTTCGGTACTTCCCAGGAGCTGAAAAACTATGCCATGTTCTTCGTGACCTGCAACACATTATCAATGAGGTTGAGCACCTCGCCAAGACCTTCCCCACACCTCCATTACTTCCCTTTAAACAACTGCCAAACCTCAAACAGATCATTGTTCGTAGCAAGCTGCCCAGCTCTCAGGACAACTTCATACAACCCTGTCACGGTAGGCGCTGCGAAACGTGTCAGAGTGTGGACATGGGTATTACCATTACATGTGAGGACACCTCCCACTATGTACGTGGCAGGTACTCATGTGACTCAGCCAACATTGTCTATCTTATACGTTGCAGGCAAGGGCGCCCGGAGGCATGGTACATTGGGGAAACCGAGCAAAGGCTACGACAAAGGATGAATGGGCACCACACAACAATCAACAGACAGAAGTGTTGTCTCCCAGTTGGGGACACTTCTGTGGTACAGGACATTCGACCTCGGACCTTCGGGTGACCATCCTCCAAGGCAGACTTCGGGACAGGCAATAGCGAAAAGTGGCCAAAAAGGGGCTGATAGCTAAGATCAGTACCCATAGTGAGGGCCTCAACCGGGTCCTTGGGTTCATCATACTACAGGTGACCACCATTGCACTATACACACACACACACACACACACACACAGTCACTCCTGTACACACACATACACTTGGACACACATATACACAAACATGCACACTGACACTCGCACACAACCTTACAGACACACACACTCCCATACTCACACATGGATGCTCTCAGAGACTTAGACCACTCTACACTCATGCAGGCACATATACCCTGTCTCTCACAGACACTCGCAAACCCCCACCCCAGACACACACACACTCCCACGCTCACACATGCACCCCCTCACAGACTTAAAACACCCTACATCACTACACACACATATACACTCCCTCTCACACTCACAACCCCCAACCAAGACAAAAACACCACACACAGACAGACAAAGACCCACATGCACACAAATATTTTGTGGGGTGAATTTGTACTTGCAGAGTTACATTGTACTTTGCTCAAAAACTGCAGGAATACAGTAAAACTCTGTTATTTGACTATTTAGGTTAGAATCGATCTAAAAGCATGGCATAGACAGAGAACACAGGGCGCTAACACCTTCGACATATTGTGTAACTAACCCAATTGTTGCAGTTAACCTGAGAATGCAACTTTTAAAAAATGATTTTTTGAATTACACACGGAAGAAGCTAAACTATCATGGTATTCGAACAGATGAAAGACTCAACAGACAATCAAGGTAATTTTTAATGTGCAGCTTCAGTTACATCATACTGTAATTTTTTGCTATAAATTCTGTGCATTACAATTTTGTCCCCCACAATCACCTGATGAAGGAGCGGCGCTCCGAAAGCTAGTGTGCTTCCAATTAGACCTGTTGGACTATAACATGGTGTTGTGTGATTTTTAACTTTGGACACCCCAGTCCAACACCAGCATTTCCAAATCATGGTTACTGTGAAGTGGGATCGTATTAATCGTTCTCCAGCACTCTGGCACCTCCCCAATGGTCAGATTCTAAATAAAATTAATGTTAGAGGTCATCTCGCCACGTTATTCATGCTCTTCTCAAGCATTATTGTGAGATTTTCTCTAGATCTCCCGTTATGCATGTGGAGTAGAGATGGACAATGATTTTAAACAATGCTGTGTATTACCCTAGAGAGCTGAGACTGCTCTAAACTGGATGGGAACCTTTCAGCAAAGGGTAAAAAATGAGGTCTGCAGATGCTGGAGATCACAGCTGAAAATGTATTGCTGGTTAAAGCACAGCAGGTTAGGCAGCATCCAAGGAATAGGAAATTCGACGTTTCGGGCATAAGCCTTCTTGATGAAGGGCTTATGCCCGAAACGTAGAATTTTCTATTTTTTGGATGCTGCCTAACCTGCTGTGCTTTAGCCAGCAACACATTTTCAGCGGAAACCTTTCAGCAGCCTGGTAATGTTTCTGCTCCCTCTGTACAGGATCTTAGTGAGATCACATTGGAGTAGTGTGCAAAGATTTTTTCTACTCAATGAAGAAAGTGTATTGTTATATTGGAAGGAGCTCAGAGATAGTTCCCTCAACTGATTCCTGCAAATAAGGTGTCTTAGGATGGAGAGTTATCAGGAAAGTGGAACCGAGGCCGCGATAACATCAGCCATGATTGTATTCAATGGCGGAGCAGGTTTGAGGGGTTGGATGCCTGACTGATGCTCCTCGTCCATAATCAGCCTTTCGACCGTGTTACACAGTATTGAGGGAGGACTGTCTATCAAACAGGAAGCAGGCTCTCTGGATAAGTCAGTCTTAATCAGTTTGTCAGACGTCACCAGTGGAGTCACACAGTGACCAGTGCGGGGGCCTCAACTATTTACAATCTACATCAATGATCAGGAGGTTGGAATAGATATACAGATACTGAGTTTGGTGATGTCGCTTGGATAAGCAAGAGATTAAATTATCAAGAGAGGGTGGAGTGTCTGCAAATAGATACAGAAAGTTAAAGACAATGGATAATAATCTGGCAGGTGCAATACAACATAATATAACCTGCAATTTCATTTACAAGAATAATGGAAGGCAGTATGTTATTGAAATGGAGAGGGATTACAGGACTTCGTGATACTGTGTACTGGGGGGTTCACTCAGACCCGTTCAGACATGGAAGGTTTTGCTCCATCCCTGATGGTCTGCTCATTGACAATCCGAGTGACCCCATTGCTCTCTGTACACATGGAATACTTTTGATGTGGTTGGTCGGTGGTGGGGATGGTGTTTTGAAACGTGTAGTAAGGGGATGGCCTTGATCCAAGATACAATTATTCCTTTCTACATGGAGACCCGTAGACGATGGGAATGGCTGCCTGCTTCTGAATGAAGGAACTGTGGCTGCTTTCAGGACAGGGGTATTCACCAACATAATGCATTGTGCATGAACACACTGTAACATTAATAGAGAGAGAGCTCCTTCAGTTCCTCTACCTCTCCCCATGTAATGGCTACTCTACAGATACCATGTACCCTTTGGGAATCTCACTATACTGGGAAAATAAGGATACACCTGGCAGCTTCCCGCTGAGGGAGAAGCAATGTATTGACCTCATCCACCATATACATCCTCCATCACCGAATGGTGACATTGATGTTGAGATACTGGGATAAGACGGAACTGTCACCGGCTCCGGCCTGGAAAGTTTCAGATCACAGATGCTGAATGAAACTGTGACCCTAATAGCCACCGGCAGCCCCGTCTTCCCCCTGGTGTGAGGCTGCAGGTCATGTTGAAGAAGGTGATACCGCTCTGTGACCAGATCCATGTTCAGTCCAGATCCCCTCTTACTCTGCTCCTGGGTTAAGTGTAACTTGGGAAACTGTTCCTGGAAAACCCGGGGTGGATACAGCAGATCCCTTTCCCTACACACACTCACTCCGTGGTTTCAGAGCTTCCCCTCTCTGCAGTCTCTGTTCCATTTGGTGTTCATGTTACACACCCAGATGCTGTTACCATAGTCCCCATGCTCCATGCAAAGTTGGGTCACCAAATCCTCCGGTCTCCCTGAATGTCTGAGGCATCTCAGAGCAAAACCTCCAGCAAACCATCCCCAGCAACTCCACTAATGTTTCAGCAACAGGAGTCAGTCAGAAACTCCTCGGCTACAAATATTGTGGACCAGCCCAGATCCCCGCAAAATATTTTAAGAAGGCCACTTAGACCCACACCTTTCCTTATTTTAAAGAGAGATGTGAAGTGCGTTTTCCAGATATGTTGTGACTGGTCAAAGCACTCAACATTAAGCCAAATATAATCTATTCAAATGCTTTAGTTAAAATACAATCAAAGAAAATTTTGGGAGAGCTTATATGTTGGTACACTTACACAAACAATAGATACCGTACCTCCTTGGTATACACTGCTTGGCACAAAGATCAATTCAAATACAGATTCTTACATGCAGTTTTTTGATCCAGGAAAAATCAACATCAACAACCATCTCAGAGAGAAAAGCAGCTAGGGATCAGTATTGAAACTTCGAACCCTGATGGGATCTCCAACAGCTTCTGAATGCTGCAGCTAAAAACAAAACGCGGATACCTGGTCTGGGAGAGCTGGCCACTGCCCTTCCGTTGTTATCACCGTTTTAAAGAGAACCTAAAGGCCTCCTCAGTTATTTACTTAAAATGTTTTCAGACAGCAGTTCCGCACCTCTGCCTTTAAAACCTCTCTTAAAAAAAACAAAAGAAAATAACCTTTTTATAGTGATAGTATCCTCACAACTCCACATTTAATAAAATGATCTGTCAATATACAAAGATGGATTCATTTTAAACCTCCTAATCTTCCTCTATTAGTAGCAGATAAAAAGGATAGTGAAAACGGTGTTTGGTATGCTTTTCCTTATTGGTCATAGTATTGAGTACAGGAGTTGGGATGTCATATTGCGGCTGGACAGGACATTGGTTAGGCCACTGTTGGAATATTGCATGCAATTCTGGTCTCCTTCCTATCGGAAAGATGTTGTGAAACTTGAAAAGGTTTAGAAAAGATTTACAAGGATGTTGCCAGGACTGGAGGATTTGAGCTATAGGGAGAGTCTGAACCGGCTGGAGCTAATTTCCCTGGAGAGTCGGAGGCTGAGGGGTGACCTTATAAATGTTCACTAAATTATGAAGGGCATGGATAGAATCAATAGGCAAAGTCTTTCCCTGGGCAAAGAGGGCATAGGTTTAGGGTGAGAGGGGAAAGATATCAAAGAGACCTAAGGGGCAAACTTTTTCATGCAGAGGGTGATACGTGTATGGAATGAGCTGCCAGAGGATTTGGTGGAGGCTGATACAATTTAAGAGGCATTTGGATGGGTATATGAATAGGAAGGTTTTGGAGGGATATGGGCCGGGTGCTGGCAGGTGGGACGAGATTGGGTTGGGATATCTGGGGGCATGGATGGGTTGGACTGAAGTGTCTGCTTCCATGCTGTACATCTCTATGACTCTGTGATTCTATGACTGCAATGCGTATATATATAATATTGACTCTGAGCATATAAATGTTCACAACGAGATTCGATTTCAATCATTTTACTCCTGCCACAAAATGCCTTTGTCTTTCTTCATTCACGTCCACAGAATGTGCCAAAACTTAGTTTTCTCGCCCTGTCACCTGTATAACTTCAAATTGAATGGCAGCAATAATAAGCTCAATCGAAACAGACTGGTATTTTTTCACCTGAATGCCCTCAAAGTTTTAAGGGGTCACGATCAGTGATAAAGATTTATCTCATGTATGTTATTCGCAATTTAGATGCTGAAATGTTGTAACGCCAACATCAAGCTCAAGGCCTCCATCCCCATTGTGGAATAAATCTGTTGATGTTTGCACTGGACACTCCAACCACACGTTACATAATGGAGCACTCCTCATCTCTCCAATAGTCCCTCTGAATTACATAGCTCCTCATGTCTCAGCATAAAAGAGTTGCATACTTCTGTACCTCTTAATGCTATAACCTCTTTACCTGCTACTCCTGACCTATGCCGGTAAACCTTACTCTCACAGGTATATGTTTTAAGAAGATCTCACACATTCTTCTCAATCTCTCACAGAATCCAAACTTTGATTTCTGAACCCAATCATCATCAGCCATTTCAGCTTCTAATCTTGCCATTGTTTCTCTGTGCTATTCCACACGAGTTCTCACCACTGCAGGAAGTGAATTGTTGAACTTCTCCAAAATAAGAATCTCTCTAAGAGTGCCATAGCCTTTGCGCTGTTTTTAATACCAATACCCACCTTTCAAAATTACTTTGTTTGATTCTTTCAAATTCAATGTACGCTTAACGAGGGAGGTTTTTTTAGATTCCAGAAACGCTATCTGTAGCTTGTGGCCCAAGCTCATATGCACTTCAGATGACTTTCTTCACCTCCTCATACTGGCCAGATACCTCCACTGAACGGGATGCAAATACCTAACAGCTCTGTGTGGATCAACTAAATCCACATGGTCACTGATCACTGCATTTGTTTAGCCACTTTCTCAAATGAAATTGAAAAGTCTTCCCCATCCTTCTCATCAAATTTAGACAACGTCTGGGCATATGTAAACAGATCCGCATCAGGCTTTTGGCTACTAAAGGATTGCTCATCCTCACTATCCTCCTCATCCAACCTACCATCTACCTTCATCTCCACCTTCTATGTCAACTTTCCTCTCTAACTGTTAACTTTTGAAGTTGAAAATCTCTGGTTTTCTTCTCTCTCTTTCTCTCTTTCTTCTTCATTTCCTTTTCTTTTATTTCTACTTCTCATTTTAATTTAAATGGTTTCAATTCCTTCTCATGTTCAAGGCGCCTCATTTCAACTTGAATTCGAGCCATTTCCAAAGAGTTTGATGGCGGTTCCACCAAATGTAATTGCCGAGCTATCGCTGTAATTATCTCTCATTTTCTCACAGACAAACACAACCCCAACTCCAGCTTGTCTGTCAATTCCTAAAGCTTTGCCTTCGTTACCTTTTGTATAACACCCAACTCCACTTCGTCCACACCCAGAGAACTCTCAGTGACTGAAAGAATCTTTATACACAAAACACGTTTTAAACCAACCGAATTCAACATCCGCAACAACTACTATATGTGACATTTGAACCCAATAGTCTCCGTTGCATACTCTCCAGTGTCTGCATGAGAGTATTCTGGATGCTCTGGTTTCCTCCCACAATCTAAAGATGTGCATATCAGGTGAATTGGCTATGCTAAATTGTTTGTGGTTTTCAGGGATGTGTGGGTTAGATGCCTTAGTTGGGGAAAATGTGTAATAATAGGGTAAAGGAATGTTTCTGGGTAGGTCACTCCTCGGAGGGTCCGGGTGGACTTGTTGGGTCAAATGGCCTGTTTGCACATTGTAGGGATTGTAATTGTAAACCCAATTTGGTATTATCGATTTAGAACCAGACAAGAAACCCCAGTTTGCTATAGACCAACCAGACTGCCTCAAACTATTTCAAGAAAGTCGCTTGGATGCCAACATTTTCTTATTTTAAAGGCAGATGCGAAGTGGGATTTCCAGATATGATGCTACTAGCCAAACCACTCACCATTAATTAAAACACAATATATTTAAACACTGTAATGAAAATCCATACAAAATGAAGAGGATTTGAGAATAACTTAACTATTGGAAACCTTAACCGAACAATGGATACAAAACCGTCTACAAATGAACTGTTCCAATATACTAGCATCACCTAAACACACTCCATAGTAACAAGGAGCATTCAGACATGCAGTTCTCTAATCCAGGAGGGAAGAGCATCAAGTGAAGCTTCAGAGACAATAGCAGCTCGGGATAATTTACTAAAGCTTCCAACCCTCTGGGACACAAGCACCTGGTGACTTACAGCTATAAGGAAAAAACTAGAAAGCCTGGTCTATGCGAGCTGGCCATTGTTACTACTATTTATTAAAAACCCAAAAACCCTAAAAGTTATTTACTTGAGATGTTTACAGTAGGCAGTTTGGACTTTAAGATCTCTTGTTAAAAAAATAAAATAACCATTTTTTAAAAAAAAGTGACAGCATTGTCAGACAATTTAGATGCCTGGTCCTTTAGTCAATGAGCTTCCCCGTGTTACTGATCCCAAGGTCACCTGAGTTGGCAAACACAGGTACACTCCAAGTTACAAGGATGTGTCGCATAACTTCTGAAACACGCCTGTCCATGGGCCATCACATGGGACATACCGGGAAGTGAACAACAGCCTGACACACACCATTTCATTGTTTCTGAGATACAAAGTATAGCCAAAACCCAAGGCTAGGGAAAGATACAGAGGGATAGAGATTCTCAGTAAAGACAGAAACAGACAGTTAATTAACTGGAAGGAGGTTGTGGAAATATGGGGAAAAAGACAGCAGTGGGACTAACTGGAGAAGTGAGATCTTCGAGAGTAAAATTACAAGAATTAGAACATTGTATAAAGGCGTTGTCAGATCAGCTAAAATGGTTTGTTATATTAAATTCTGAATTTGCTTCATAGAATACCACAAACAACATAAACTGGGACAAGATGACAGCCCAGCATGGAGAACTGTGCAGACCATGCGAGTGTGTTGCTCAGTAAACTGCACTATCTGCCCAGTATGGAGAGCATATGCTAACTATACTCGCATCAGATTACTGTTTCCAATGAGAGTGCAAGTGTGTGCATGATTGGCGTGGTTGAATGAGAAACTCATTGAGAAGGCTCGCACATGGAGGAAACTATTTTAATTACAAACAACTGGCAGGCTTTTGGATAATCGACAGAGAGAGAACGAGAGAATTTTCATGGACAGATGAGGTAACGTGTTTGAAAATATTCAAATAAAGGCATTGCCATGAAAATAGCAATATATATCCGCATGCACATGAATGACGGATGGATGGGAGGTTGGTGTGAGTTCGATTCAGATTTGCTTCAACAGGTTTGAAGCCAGGAGCGTCAGCAGCAGATTATTAACTTCATTAAGATTGTATTTTATAACTCAAGGTTCAAACTAGAGATGGAATAAGCCAATGAGATACATTGTGGAGTGGTGAGTATTTCAAGTTAGAAATGGACCGTGCATGGTGTCAGGAATCAGCTTATGATCAAAGGGATCTCCTACAGTTGTGACTTGTCTGCTTCAGCCGCAGATATTGGCCAGGTATGGGTTGGAAACACTGGAAGGAAGTGGAGTTTGTAACCAGAACAGTAGGCAGTGACCTCCATGCTCTTAATATTTAAATAACAAAGGCAAAGATACAATAAATTGTAGTTCGCAGCTGAAACTGAGTCGGTCAACATAGAGACCCATGAGTAACATTGCCAGAGCCGAGAGAGGCAGTAATTGAACACCTTCATTGATGTAGTTAGTAGTGGTCTGTAGAGTAAGTATCTGGATTCAGAGTTTCAACAGGAACAATAATAGTGACAAGAAGTGTAGACTATATGAAAGAACAGTAATACAGTCATAACTAGTTTATAGAAAAAAATGGACAGTACACTTACCAGGAACACCAACGACAGCCAGGAAGGGATAATAAAAATATTGAATAATACGAAGAGCGTAATAGATCCGCGATGATAATGGCGACCAATAATATGTAGAAAGATACCGAATATAATCGGATAAACTCCTGTCTATGGTTAGAATATTCCAGTCGAATGTTCCCAGATTCTGATCCATGTTTGGAACATTCCAGTATAATGATCGCATATTCTGATCCATTGTTGGAACATTCCAGTCTAATGTTCTCTGATTCTGATCCATTGTTGGAACATTCCAGTCTAATGTTCTCAGATTCTGATCTCTCCTCCCCCTCTCTCTGGATCTGCTGATCCCTGTCAGTGCTCATGTCCCGCTCATGTTATGGGATAACACAATAAAAGGCGCCCAATTATTATTAAAAGATGGAAACCCTCCACTGGGATAATTAGAATCCATGGAGATTGGCATTAATCACAGTCACTGAACAAATAGGATCAGTAACCAGTTCCATACATGACTTTTCATATCACTATAAAAGGGAACATTTACCGGTTTTGGATAGAATGGATGAGGGTTGCTGAGGGATGGACCATAAATCTTTCAATTTTTATTTCTTTTTCCTTGCATTCGAGATTATTAACAGAACACTGCATGGGTCTATATGTGTTCCACTCTGCTTATGAAAGGAAGCATTTATAAAATAACACATCGGCTACATTAAAAAAAAACGTCGGGTGGGCAAGTTTCTAGATGCCTTAACCTACAGTATGATACTTATTGACCAGTGTGAGGCTACACCGGATTTTAAGTGCCCTGTTTTCAAATCCTTTTATAACCTTGAGACAGAGCACTGAGACTGCTGCTCAGCAACAGGCCGAAGCAATTCTGTCCCTATGGGCCTCTTACAGAAGGATAGGAGAAGGCCATTCAGTCCATATTAGCCTGTTGTGACTTGAAAAGCTGGAATTCTGGAATATTAGCACATATTGCCAACAAAATCATTCAAAAATAAAAGGATTTGTCGCTGCAGCTGTATGAGGTGTCACTGAGACGGCACCTGGAGTTCATTGTTTCTGTAACTGAGAAGGGTTGGACCTCCATCAGGTACAGTTTACTGGCTGCTTTTAATCCAGGGGTTGATGTGTCATTTAATGTCTCGTGGCTGTTATACAGGGACAGGAGGGTCCCATGCAGCCTCTCGATCTTGTTACAGAGGGGCAAGAAGTGTTTATTTAACATTTCAAGTCTGTAACGCATAAATATTACGTTTAAACTATTTATGGAATAGGAAAGACCTGATGTAGACAATAAAGTTCTAACTTTGAACAAGACCAATTTGGAAAGTGTTAGGTGAGTCCTGTGAAAGGCTGATTGCAATACCCTACTCACAGGTAAAGGGATGGTTGGAAAATGCAAGGCCATCAAAACCTGGTTTCAGATGGTCCAGAGCCAACGTGTTCCTGTTAGTGAGAGGGGCAAGGCTGGTGGGTGCAGGGAGTGCTGGATGGCCAGATATATTGATGCTTTGGTCAAGGTAAGGAAGAGGCATATGTCAGGTAAACAGAGCTGAGATCAAGTGAGTTCCGAGAGGAGTATAAGGGCTGTAAGTGTATAGTCAACGGGGAAATCGGGCCAGAAAAATCTGAACACAAGTTGGCTTTAGAAATAGGGTTAACGAGGTATTGAAGAAATTCTACAAATCTTTTAATGGCAAAAGATTAACTAGGGAGAGAATAGGGCACCTTTAAGATCAGTAAGGCTACTATATGTGGAACCACAAGAGATGGGAGGGATATGAAACTGGTATTTCTCCTCAGTATTTAATGTGGAGGGAGTTACAAGAGCGAGAGAATGAAGAATATATAGTGATATCTTGTAAAGGGTCTATATTACAAGGAGGCGTTGGATATTTTAAAACACATAAAGGTGAACAAATCGCTGGGACTTGATCAGTTATAACCCAGACGTTTGTGGGAAGCTACGAAAGCGATTGCTCTGCATTTTGCTGATGTATTTGTATCATTGATTTCCACAGGTGAGGTGCCAAAATATTGGAGGGCTGCTAACGTAGTGTCATCATTTAAGAAAGGAAGGAAAAACCAGGTAATTATAGATTGGTGAGCCTGACGTCAATGGTGACTAAATTGTTGGAGGGGATTCTGAGGGAAAGGATGTATATGCATTTGGAAAGACAAGGACAGAAGAGGGCTTTGTACATTGGAGATCACGTCTCACTGACTCGGTTGATTTTTTTGAGGAAGTAATGAAGATGATTGATGATGGTAGGAGAGTGGATGTTGTCTTTATGGAATTCAGTAAGAAAACCAAAATATTCAACATGGTAGACTGGTTAGCAAAGTCAGACTGCCTGGGATCCAGGGAGAGTTCGCCATTTAGATCCAACATTTTCTGGAATATTGGAGACAGGGCGTGACACTGGATATTTGTTCATTGAACTTGGAGACCTGTGACCAGTGGTGTGCCACAAAGGTCAACAGTGAGTTCACTGTCTCTTGTCACTTATACAAATCATTTGCATTTGACTATATGAAGTATGGTCAGTAAGCTTGTAGATAATAACAAATTTGGTGGTGTAATCGACAGTGAAAAATGATATCTCCGAACGAAGAGAAAGTTGATTAGGTGAGCCAAGAGGTGGCGGATGGAGTTAAATCTAGATAAATGCGAGGTGTTGCATTTTGGCAAGACAAATCAGGTCAAGACATGTAGGTAGGGTTCTGTCGAAAGTTGCCAATCAAAGAGAACTCCATTGAAATTATAGAATTCCTCCAGTGACGAAATTGGCTATTCGGATCATCGAGGCCACACCAACCCTCAAAACAGTATCCTACTGGAGAAACCCCTACCCTGTCCCTCTGAGCCTGCATTTCCCATGGCTAATCCACCTCGTCCACACATCCCTCGGTACTTGGGGCAATTTAGAATGGCCAATCTACACTTGCCGGTATATCTTTGTACTGTGGCAGGAAAACGTAGCACCCGGAGGAAACGCACGCAGACACGGGGAGAATGTGCAAACCCCACACAGGCAGTCATTCAAGGATAGAATTAAACCCAGATCGCTATGCTCTGAGGTAGCAATGCAAGCCACTGAGCTACTGTGTCACCTGGTGGTGCAGGTTCTCCGTTCCTTGAAAGTGCCGTCGCAGGTAGACAGCGTAGTGAAGAAGGCATTAAGTGACCTTCCCGTTATTGGTGCGTGCTTTGAGTCTCAGTGTTTGTATGACAAAATCTGTACAGGACATTGGTTTGGCTACTTTTGTAATATTGCCTTTAATTCTGGTCTCCCTGCTGTCGGAAAGATTTTGTCAAACTTGAAAGGGTGCAGAAGAGATTTAAAAGAATGTTGCAGGTCTTGGAGGATTAGAGTTACAGGGAGAGTTTGAATCGGCTGGGAATATTTTCAAGAGTTGAGGTTGAGGGGGGACCTTAAAGAGGTTTATAAAATCACAAGGGACATAGATAAGATAAACAGTCACCCCAGGATAGGCGAGTCAAAAATTACAGGACAAAGGTTTAAGGTGAGAGGGGAAAGATTTATAAAGGGAAATGAGATACAACACTTTCAAAGAGAGACTGCTGTGTTTATGGACTGAACACCAGAAGAGCTGGTGGAGGCAGGCACAGTTCCACCATTTAAAAGGCATTTGAATGGGTACGTGCATGGGAAGGGTTTAGAGGGAGATGGGCCAAGTGCTGGCAAGGGGGACGAGATTAATTTAGGATATTTGGTCAGAATGGACGACTGGATCGAAGGGTCTTTTTCCGTCCTGTACATCACTGAGACTCTGTTGCCTCTTGAGTGTCACACAGGAACAGGAAGAGGCTATTTAGGTTCTGAATTCTGTCAGTCAGCTTGTTTGCTCAATTACTGACAAAAATACATCATTCAGAATTTGATGGTGTTTTACAAAAACAGGAGAAAGACTTTTTGTCAAGAGAAGCTGTAAGGAATGTGAAGAGGCCACTCAGTCCCTCAATCCTTTCCACAGGAGCAGCAGTTGAGCACAGAGCGATTGGAGCCTGTTGGTCAGTATTAAGAGAAGGACATCGATTTTCACAAACTTGGGATTAGGAGGCATCACTCAGTTGCTCAAGACTTGGAACTGGAGGCAGTCACTCAACTGCTCGAGACTGGGACACAGGGATAGGAGGCAGTCATTCAACCTCTCGAGACTGGGACACAGCAACATGAGGGCGTCATTCAACCTCTCGAGCATGGGGCACAGGAACAGGAGGCAGTCATTCAATCTCTCGAGACTGGGACACAGGAACAGGAGGGAGTCATTCAAACTCTCGAGACTGGGAAACAGGAACAGGAGGCAGTCATTCAACAGCTCGAGACTGGGACACAGGAACAGGAGCGTGTCACTCAACTGCTCGAGTCTGGGACACAGGAACAGGAGACAGTCACTCAACTGCTCGAGACTGGGACACAGGAACAGGATGTAGTCACTCAACTGCTCAAGACTGGGACAAAGGAACAGGAGGCAGTCACTCAACTGCTCGAGACTGGGTCACAGGAACAGGAGGAAGTAACTCAACTGCTCAAGTCTGGGACACAGGAACAGGAGGGAGTCACTCAACTGTTCGAGACTGGGTCACAGGAACAGGAGAAAGTGACTCAACTGCTCGAGACTGGGTCACGGGAACAGGAGGAAGTAACTCAGCTGCTCAAGACTGGGACACAGGAACAGGAGGGAGTCACTCAACTGCTCGAGACTGGGTCACAGGAACAGGAGGCAGTCACTCATTGCTCGAGACTGGGTCACAGGTTCAGGAAGCAGTCATTCAACTACTCGAGACAGGGACACAGGAACAGGAGGGAGTCACTCAACTGCTCGAGATTGTGTCACAGGAACAGGAGGGAGTCACACAACTGCTCGAGACTGGGACGCAGGCATAGGAGGCAGTCATTCAACTGCTCGAGACAGGGACACAGGAACAGGAGGGAGTCACTCAACTGCTCGAGACTGGGTCACAGGAACAGGAGGCAGTCACTCAACTGCTCGAGATTGGGTCACAGGAACAGGAGGGAGTCACACAACTGCTCGATACTGGGACACAGGAACAGGAGGCAGTCACTCAACTGCTCGAGACTGGGACACAGGAACAGGAGGGAGTCACTCAATTGCTCGAGACTGGGACACAGGAACAGGAGGGAGTCACTCAACAGCTCGAGACTAGCACTGGGAAATCTGGAGTCTTGTGAGGCCCCAGGATCCTGTTACTCAGGAACAGCAGGAGGTGACTCACTCCCCACCAGCTTTGGGCACTGGCGGGGTGGGGGGGTGGGGGGGCGGCGGAGTTTGCCTGTTACAAAGGGAAATAGATGAATAAGTTGCATTCGTCGTCCACATAATCCTGCCCCACCATTTACTAAGAGCACGGCTGCTCTGATACTGATTCCCTCATTCCATTTTATGGAGACCCCCCTCTCTGCAGCCTCTGCTCCATTTGTTAGTCACGTTGCAGACCCAGATGCTGTAACAACAGTTATCATCACTCATCCAGAGAGTCGGGTCTAATCAGATGAGTCAGGATTTGAAGGGTCCAGTCACAAGAATGAAAACACAAAATAAAGGCACTGCCAGATGTTTAGTTCTCTCATATTTGCAATCCAATTCACATAACCAGCCCATCCATTGTACGTTCAGGATGGAGCACTGTACAGATCCAGCTACCGTACTGCTGAAAGCAACCCAGCAATGTCCAGAGTGGAATTCTGTGCAGCCCACACTGATGCTTGATCTATAATCCTGGGTTAAATGTCCAGCAGGGGGAGCTGTGCAGACCGCACTGGTTCATCCATATATAAACCCAGACTGTTGCAATGTTCGGTAACACTGTATTAGATCACTGCCCAGTGTGGGGAAACTTGTGGCCAATGCTGGCAGTGACAGGATGTGTAACTCCCATTCATTCACAGCTTTATATCTCCATTGCGCCTTGACAAAGGCTGCTGTGGGTGTGAAAATCACTGAAAGTGAGAGATGTAAATTGAAACAGTTTCAATATCAGTAGTTCTGATTCAGGCGCATACCCCTCCAGTGTTTAAAGATGAAACAACTGAGATAATGTTGAGTGAGGTTTTGTGGATGGTGCAAAGAAGTAAGAGGGAGTTGCTGATGTTATAGTGGTTGCACTATAAGTCTCCAAATAATCAGTTGGAATTAGAGAAACAAATATGCAGGGAGGCTGAGGAGACTTGCAGGAGCAATAAGGAGGGCTCAGGTTCAGGCAGCTGGAATCAATGGAATCTCTGGAGAGAAAAAGAATGACTAGAGAGAAAATAGGACGTCTTAAAATCCAAAGTGGGCATTCATGTGTAAAACCACAACAGACGGCGAGGTCCTCAATTTTCCCTCTGTGTTTACCATAAAGAAAGACATGAAGATCTTTGACCTTTGGGGGGGTGAGGGGTGGAAGGGAGGTTAGTTGTCATATCTTGGTACCGTTAATATCATAGTAGTGGTGCTGTTGGACATATTGGAATGCAAAAATTCAGATAAATCTCTTGGTCCTGACCATATATATCCAAGAGCACTGCAAGAGGCGAGAGAAGACAGTTCAGGGGCCAAGGTCCAGGAAGATTGGGCAATAGCAAATGTTGTGCCCTTATTCAAGAAGGGCTGCAAAGAAAAACCTGGGAAGTATGCACCAGTAAGCTTCACATCTGTTTTCAGTAAACCACTTGAGAAAGTTCTGAGAGATAAGGTGTGCATGCATTTGGAAAGACAGAGTTTAACTTGGAGCAGTCAGCATGGCTTTGTGCGTGGCAGATCATGCCTTACACATTTTGTTCGAGTTTTTTGAGGAAGTGACCAGAAAGGTTATCAAGGGCAGGGTGGTGGACATGTCTATACGGATTTCAGTCAGGCCTTTGATAAGGTTCCACATGGTAGGCCGCTCTGGAAGGTTAGATTGCATGGACTCCAAGGTAATCTGGCAAATTGGCGACACAATTAGCTTGACGTTATGAAGCCAATGGCTCTGGTGGAGGTATGCTTGTCAGACTGGTGACCTGTGACTAGTGGAGTGCCTCAGGGGTCGGTGCTGGGCCCATTGCTGTTTGTTATCTATATCAATGATCTGGACGATGGTGCACAACGATGGTGCAGGGTTAGTAAGTTTGCAGATGACACTAAAATAGGAGTGATCCAATGCGGAACATTACCAGAAATTGCAGCAATACCTTGATCAGCAGCAGAAGTGGGCTGAGAAATAGCATGTGGAGTGTAACATAGATAAGGGTGACGTCATGCATTTTGGAAAGTCAAATCCAGGTAGGAGTTTAATGATGAATGAGAGGGCCTTAAGGAGTGTAGTGGAATATAGGACATTAGAGATCAGGTGCACGGTTGTCTGAAATTTGAATCACAGATACACAGGTCAGTGAAGAAGGCTGTTGGCACACTGGTCTTCATCAGGGCATTGAGTATAGAAGTTGGGACGTTATGTTGCAATTATACAGGATATTGGTAAGGCTGCAGTTGGAGTATGGTGTTCAGTTTTGTTCACCTTGCTCTAGAAAGAATATTATTGAACAAGGAAGAGCGTAGAAGAAATTTCAGAAATGTTTCCTGGGCTAAAGGGTTTAAGTTATGGGGAGAAATTGGACAGGTTAGAACTTATTTCTTTACAGCCTAGGAAACTGAACGGCTTCTTATAGAAGTGTATATAGTTCGTGAGAAGATTTGTAGCTCGGGTGTTCATTGTTGTGGTTCTGTTCACCGAGCTGGGAATTTGTGTTGCAGATGTTTCTGCGGACAGCTGGAACTGACAACTGGGAGCGGCAGATACAAACTACTATAAACGCTGGAGGAAACATCACAGAAGTGCTTCACATGAGGCTCCCAAGCACTGAGGATGTCACTTAGATATGGTCTCTCTAATGAGAGTTCTTTGGGACTCTATTCTATCAATGTTACCACTTTAATTTCTTGAAAATGTAATTCTATTGAAAAGAGATTTTTAATATTATAATAACCCAATAACAACACAACTCAAATAACTGAACAAAATTCAACGCACGTACATGTACATACAAAACAAGTTAAAAACACTAAATGGACAGAAGAAAAACAAACATAAACAATAATTAACGAATAAATAGTACAGCTCAGCATAACAATACAATAACTCTCGTTCTTATATGCATTTTTATGTTCATAATTATTCCTTGCTGGATATTAGATTCATTAGACAATATCATCATGGCTATATAAAAGCCCTTCTTAATGTCACAGATAAACCTGCATTGTGGTATTCCAAAAAGGGTTGCCATGTCTTATATAAATCTCTGTTTTTTGATGCACCATACTGGTGAGAAAGTCCAAAGGGATATTCTCCATGAAGAACTTACGATGACACAACAGACCCGGGGTTTGCAGACATCCCACACAAACAGAACATGTTTCCTAACACAGAAAGTAAGGATATATTTTTTTCCCTCATGTGCATCTGTGTAAGGGACCATGGGCAGGCCCAGGAAAAGAAAAACCGGGTCCATCTCCAATTCAGTCCCCAATACCTACTCTATCACAGCTACCACAGTGCTCCAATATATATGAAGCCTGCAGCAGGACAATAAGCAATGAGTAAGAGTGCCTGTAGTCATTCTGCATTTACGACAGGCTGAAGATAATCCCACTTCGCATTTTGAGAGACATTCTGGGGTCAGATAGACCCTATGAAGAATTTTCAAATGCGTGGAATGGGTCCTATTACAGATCAAAATCCTTTGAGCATTTTCACAAATATCCTCCAAAGTCTCCGAAGTGTTCTGAACCCCCAACACTCTCTCGCAGGCATCACAAAGCTGCACAGTCTCGTCTGAGGGGACACACTCCAACTAGTGATAAAGAGTACTGACAGAGAGTGTATTCTCAGCAATAAGCATCCTCTTCTCTCTATCGGATCTGTAAGAATCTGGTAAAGCTGCATTTTTTAAAAATCAAATCTCTGATCCGGAAAAAAAAACAGAAGAAATCTTCAGTAGGTAGTCCATACTTACGAGTTATTTGATCAAATGATGTCATTCTTTCTCCCTCAAATAACACGTGGTGGCTCAGTAGTTAGCACTGTGGCCTCACAGCACCAGGATCCAAAGATGTGCAGTTAGATGAATTGGCTATTGATAAATCACCCATAGTGTTCAGGGATATGTAGGTTGGAGCTTTAGTCTGGGTAAATATAGGATGGTAGGGGAATGGGTCTGGGTGGGTCGAAGTCGACTTGTTGGGCCCAAGGGCTTGTTTCCACACTGTAGGGATTCTATTAATTCTAAATCACTCAAGAAAGTTACACCCCTGGCTTCCCACAGTTTAAACATGGAATCCATTATCCCCGGTTGACAACTCGGTATACCAATTGTAGGGCTAAGAAACATGGTTTTGGCTGTATTGCCCTCGATCTGACGCATTGTCATTCATGTTTTAACAGTATTCATAATTATTGGGTTATGGGAATACTCCACAATGTCATTTTTTCTAAGAAAAACAGACTAATAAGGGTTCACCTTCTCTGAGAGGGTTCAATATCTAACCATAGTGATGCTGAGTCCTCAGTGGCTCAGACACTAACATGGGATAATAAAGAGCTTAATTGATAGATTTTAATCTGGGAATCTACTCCCCACACTCTGTGGGGTTGTTGCAATTTGGTTAGCTTGATAAAGAGTCGCTTATGGTGCCAAATAAAAGAGCTAAACCAGCCATTAAATCTCCTAAATATCTGTCTGGGAAAGATCAAAGGAAGCATTCACATGCGGTATAGCAAATAAGGAAGGACATTCATTTGAAGAACAGCTATCCGACCTAGCCAGGATGTTGGAAGTGCCTCGCATCTTTGAAGGTCTTGTTTAATTTTGTCAAACAAATGGACATAGTTCACATTAAATAAATGATCCAAGATGGATGTAATGAATATACTGAAGTAGGGAAACCACCCCCGTGACCATTTAAAAGGAAACCAGGATTTGCCTTAAACATCAGGTATTTCCCTGAGACCTCCCATAGGGATGGACACAAACTTTGTAAAATTAATCTTATAGCCCGAAAAGGTGATAAGCGAATTAATGCATTACATCACGTGAGCTGCCGAAACTGTGGGATTTGACAAAAACATAAGACCCTCATCTGCATACAACATAATCTTATGTTATGTCTATCTTACTTCTGGGGCAGGAATGTTGGGATAATATTCCCAATTGTGTAGGATGCCACCGAATCTAAGATTGTTGCAGGGATGGGAAAGAGATCAACCTCGTCTGCGGGTTAAAGGAGAAAATAAAATCCCTACTTGTGAGGGATATCTGCCTCCAGACATCCACCAGCTCTAGTTCTGCACACAAATCCACTAATTGCTTACATCATAACGAGGGTATTTGGGACATTTGGACACTCTGTCCAGCGTGGGTCCATAAGACAGTTGAAATCTCCTTCTACAATTATGTGCCATGATGCAAGATAACTTAATTTGGAAAATGCATCTACCAGGATTTTAAGATTGTGCACGGGGGTCAATAATCATTCAAAATACTGTATTACATCCCATGGTTCAAGACTTTGGGGATGATGATCCTCCCGTGAGTGTCGAATGCAATCTACAAATTTAAATGGAAGATTCTTCTTCACTGGGATGGCTTCTCCCCTACTCCCTGTGTTAAAAGACGAGAAAAAAAACCCGATCAAACCGCCCTGCTTTAACATCAAATGTTCCTTGCCATCAAGGTGCATCTCCTGCAATTGGACAGCATTCACCCTCTCTTTTTGAAGACTAGAAAGTGCATTTTTCCTCTTGACTGGCAGATGGTTCCCCTTAATGTTCCAGGTACAACATTTAAGCACATCATTATCCATAACTCATTGTAGCAACATTTCAACTCTCGAGTTGCACATCGAATTACACATCACTGATGATTAATGAAAAAAAAGACTCATTGAGCCTAAAAACGGTACCACCTAAAATACTAGAACTAAAAAGCTCTCAAAACTTTCCAAAGCTAAACACATAATAAAAAAAATGAAATAAAATCCAAAATGCCAATCACACTTGATTGGGGAATTTAGCACCTACTGGGGACGCTTACATATCTCAAAACTTTATCTTGTGCCCTCTACTAATATGGAATCCTGGAAATTAACAACAAAAATCGGGCTTGAACTGCCCTTTGGTTGGCACTTAGTCATCACAACTAGCTTTGTAACACCCTCCAGCTTGAGCTGCACCCCAGACACAAGCAAAGAAAGAGAAAAAGAGTAGTAATACTAACGAAGAAGTTAAAAGTGAGTACTCAACCCAGTCCCGGCTATAATTTAATACTGGTTAATACCAGAAAAATCCAACAAAATCTCTTTCGGAGAAACATGATTATCTAAATATCCAGCTTACATTAAAATGTCCATAAAGTTTTTGCTTTCTCTGGAGAGTCAGACGAGTTCGTGGATCCATTGAAATCAATACAGAGCACCGCTGGATACCGTAAGGAATACTGAATCCAGAGTTCCCTTACTCTTCTCTTGATCTCATCAAAAGATTTTCTTTCCTGAATCACCGCCGCTAAAATGTCCTGAAAAAAACGTAATCCTGGAGCTCTGGTGAATTAAACCCATCAGATCTTTCCCCGGGTTCTGAAAGGTTCCATCAGCCTTTGTTTGTCCCCACAACTATGTAACTGCGCAAGGACAGGTTGAAAGCGTTGGTCTGAGTCTGACTACCGCGCCGTAACCCGATGAATTGTCTCAGTCTTCACCCGACCCTCCTCAGTGTCGAAGTGAAGGGATCACTGCAGCCAGTTCTTGAAAAAAACTCACCGGCTGACCACCTTTTGTCTACTCCAGCAAACCGACAATGTGATTATTCTTCATCCTACCCCTGTTCTCGAGCTCGTCATCTTGTTCAGTTAAGGTGCAGACCTGTTTTTCAAGGGCAAGGATCCTCTCCCGAGAGGAATCGATCACCGTCTCTGTCACTGCAGTTCGGCCCTTGGCATCGTCTGTTCTGTTTCCAAGGCTGTCAAGTTGCTGCTCATGTTTTGGGAGCACGGCTGAGAGCGGCTCCAGCCACGGCTGAACGATTCTTCAATCATGGCTTCAATCATTTCGCGTAACTTGGTGAACTCAGTGACCAAGGCCTGGTGAGTAACTGGGTCCATGGAACGAGCAGAGGGGGTTGCAGCTACAGCCTCAGGCATGCTCGATGCTTTTGACGGTTGCACCGCTTGTTGGGACTTACTCGATCCTTTCCCGTGTTTTGTCATTTCCCTTTGATAAAACGGGATTAGTAAAGACTCTATCGCTCTTTTAGTGTTGAAGTTTAAGTAAACGGCTGGGATGGGGTGTATTAGAGAAGCACTTTGCCCGTGTGTTGATGCAGAGCCCAGCAAAGCAGACCTTCTGGATAGCAGATTTTGTATTCCCCCTTAACATTTTATCGATATTATCATTTCATTTTGCATTGTATTCCTGCAGGTTCTGAAGTCGTGTTATTTGATACCACTGTCTACATTTCCCCCCACCCTGCACATTGCTGCCCATTCCTCGATAACCCTTGACTGTGTTGTTATTTATGAACCTTCCATCTGTGCCTCAAAAGAAAAATCCAATCTCTCTGCCTCCATTGCTCCGTGGGAAAGGGTGTTCCAAAGACGCACAGCACTTTGAGAAAACAATTATAAACATTATGATCTGAGTGTGAGATTAGTTTTTTGTGTCTCCTTATTTGAGAAAAGATATGATTACATTGGAAGCAATTCAGAGATATTTCATTTCACGTATTCCTGGGGTGAACGGCTGGAATTATAAAGGCTTTAAAAGGTTACTCTTAGAATGAGAGAAAAAAAAACCTACGAGACCTTGAGGAGAGTGGATCAGGTATATACCCACTGAGTGTTTGTATCGTCCAAATTTGTTGTCATTGTCATAGAACCTCTACAGTGTGGAGGCAGGACATTTCGTCCATTAAGTCCACACTGACCAATCAGCAAACAGCATCCCACCTGGACGTGCCCCCCAATCTTATCGATGTAACCCTGCATTTCCCATAGCTTACCCACCTAACCTAGGCATCCCTGGGCACTATGGATAATCCACTTTAAACTGCACATCTTTGGACTGTGGCAGGAAACTGGAGCACTGGGAGGAAACCCGCACAGGCATAAGGAGAATGTTCCACCTCCACATAGAGGGTCGCCCGAGGTTGGAATTGAACCCAGTTCCTTGATATGTGAGGCAGCAGTGCCACCCACAGATCCACCATATTCCTCCTTTAGTTCTGTTAGTAACTTGTGACTGACTAAAGAAATCTGCCTGACTTGTTCTTGTTACTGAACCTAACCCAGTCTGAGACCATTATCATCGGCCATATCACCAACCTGGTTACATTTAAAGTTTGTTGTGAGCAGTGAGGAGTGGGACTAGAAAAGGAAAGAGTGACACCCTCCATCCTCAGTCACAACTGGAGTGAGAAGAAATTCACAAAGTGGGAATGCATTCACGTGGGAATCCTCTTTCCCAGAGGTTTGGGATGGCTGAATCTTTGTATTATATCGAGGCTGGCTTTGGCTGATGTTGCATCGACAGGTGAATCAGGGATAATGGTGCGTGGAGAGGTAAGTGCAGCTGGGAGCACAATGAGATGAGTCATGGCATACTTTACTGGTGGAGTAGTGTCAAAGGGCCGAATGGCCCCCTCGTGTCTCTTAGTCCTATGTTCTCATGTTCCATTCGGTCCTTCGGATCTGCTATATAGCAGCAGATCGAGGCCACTCCGATGGTTAGGTGCAGTTTTCGAAATGGACTTGGAAAACCGAGGCTGGGTCAGGGAGTGACACTCACCCCCAATCCCTGTTTCCAGGCTTCTCCACGCGACAACGTCTGCGCCAGATGTGGGTCGTATTACAGAACCAGATTTACTGTGAATATAGCCCCCATACTTCACTCAGGGTTAATTCAAACTAATCCTCTGCTCACCCGAATGTAGTATTACACAACACAACTTCTGGGATAATAACCAGTTACTTTGCAAAAGCATAACATGTGAAATTAAAAAGTAGGAACAAGAGTAGGCTATTCGGCCCCTCAAGCTTGCCTTGTCATTTAATAAGAACATGGCTGATCTACTCTAGTCCTCGACTCCACTTTCTTGACGACTCCTTGTATCCCTCCACACCCCTCTGGGTCAGGGAATTCCAGACATTCACTACCTTCTGAGAGAAGGCATCACTTTGCAACTAAGACTGAAATCGATGTTCCATATTCGGTATCTATGTCCTCGAGTTCGAGACTCCACCCAGGAATGGTAACAACTTCTCAACATCTACCACGTCAACCCCTCGCTGTGTCTTGTATGTTTCAGCAGAACCACTCCTCATTCATTTAAACCCCAATGAATAATCGCCTCACCATTTTAGAGATTCTCAATAACACAACCCTTTCATACCAGGAACCCGTCTTTTGAACCAACCCAGTTACTTGCTGCATCAGCATGCTGACTTTATGTTTCATACACAGGAACACTCCAATCTCTTTGTACTGCTCCTTTTCTGGAAGTCCTCTCCATTAAATAACAGCCTGCCTTTTGGTTCTCAGTGTCATCCACAAACTCGGATGTATGTTGCCCTCAACTCCCTCCTTCTGTCTATCAGTATAGATTGTAAAGAACTGATGCCATCGGACTCATAGCTGTGGTACTCCAGCAGATACAACTATATCATGAAGATTCATTAATCCTGACTCTCCGATTTCTATGTGCTAACCAATCATCATCCCATATTAATACATTATCCATCATCCTACGAGCTTCTGTCTTGTGGAAGAACTTTTATTTTGTAATACCTTGTGGAAAAACTCTGGAAAGCCTGGTGTCTACCAGATCCCCTTTATCAAGTCCGCTTGTTACATTCTCAGTCCTCTCCAGAAATACGTTGCATAATTTTACAGGTCAAAGTATAATTTACCTTTCATAACACCACTCGGACCCTGCATGAAGCTTTTCTAAATGTAGATGCTGGCCGAATTTTCCAAATTAAGCTCGTCCCACCTGCTTTCATTTGGCCCTTATGCGTCTAACTGTCCCATTCATATGTTTGTCCAAATGAGTTTTAAATGTTGTAGCTGTACTGGCATCTAACACTCTTCCTCTGACAGCTTATTCCATACCCAACTAACCTCTGTGTAAAAAAAGTTGCCCCTGCGTTCCTTTTAAATCTTTCCTCTTTCACCTTTAACCCATGCCTTCTATGGCTGTACTCCCCCATGCCGTTGGAAAGATCTTGGCTATTCACCCTATCCATGTATCTCATGATTTTACCACCCAACCTCCCACACTCCATCTGATACTAACTTCAAGATCAAGCATTTAAAGATAAGCACTGCAAATTTGAAACAATATTAAACATGACAGGTAAACAATACTCAGCCCAAACTTCGTATGGTGATTTGTTTTTTTCTCCATATTACATCACTAAGGCTACATGAAATGCTTATTAGTGCCAATAAGACGTCAAGCACCTCGATTCCTTTGTCTAACGGGGGCGATGATCTCGACAGTGAAAACGTATCTATGGCCAGATCTAGATAATGCCACATAGTCAGCATTCTCCCTCTTGGCCTTCCTACGTCTGGTTGTGTCTTCTTTACCTTGCACTCAATAGAGAGAACCCCTTTCCCCCCATTCACACCTTAATTTAAACACATTTTACGTCATCCACTCGTTCACCCGTACTAAAAGCCGGTTTATCTTTGCCACACCCTCTTTTCCCTGCCACCCATTCTCCACATCTGACAATGGATTAAGAATCCCATTTTCCAATTCTTTTCAGTAGTGAAGAAGTGTCACATTTGGCTTAAAATGCTAACGCTTTTTCTCTGTCTCCGCAGATGCTGACAGACCTGCTGAGTTTCTCCAGAATGAATAGGCATAGAACAAAATTTCAACTAAACAAATAATGATGGATACTGTAAATAAAAATGCAAAAATTGCTTGAGAAACTGGGAGCTTTGTAAACGGTCACTGGACCTGAAAGTTTAACTCTGCATTCAATGCAGAAGATGCTGCAACATTTTCAGTAGTTTGTTCAGCAATTTCTATTTTTGGAAAATTTCCAAAGAAAGAGGTCAAAGGTGCTCAAACATCCTGTCTAGCATGGCGTTCCATATACTGGGAACTGAACAATAATGCATGACCCTTACTGCCCCATTCAAATCCCCCTGAAATGAAGGTGAATGCACCATTTATCTGCCTACCTGCTTTCTACTCCTGCAATATTACTTTCACTGACTGGTGTACAGGATGATACAGATCATTTTCAATGTTACAGCTCCTCACTTGCTGGGTCTATATACTCTGGTCAGCGTGCCTATGTCATTCCAACTATTGAGTTCTGACTTCAGAACTCATAGCCAGACATGGACTCGGAGGGCTGCGCAGAAATAAAACAAAAATGCAGCTAAAGTTTCTTTATAGATCAACATTTTTCAACCACTCCCTTTGCAAATGATAGGCTTCCATTCTATTGTTCCCATCAAAGTGCACAACATCTCATCTCTCCCATTGCTCTCCATCGACCACGTATTTGCCCAGTCTCTCCTCTTGTCTCAATCACCTTGGAGTTTTTTTATTGCATCCTCCTCATCCACTCGCAAACTGATATCGTTTTGTACTGTCAGCAGACTTGGGAATATTGCATTTGAGCCCCTCAATCAAAGACATGGTGTGTATTGAGAATATCTGGATGTCAAATCTCGATTCTTGTTATATTCTCTAAGCCTTCCATTAACAAAAAACATGGTTTTATTCTTACTCACTGTTTCCTGCCAGCTCTCGCATTCTAAAATAATGACCATATATTAGCCCCAGTCCCACAGAATTTGATTTTGCACAAAAGGCTAGGGGCTTTCTCAAAAATCTTGCTGAGATTCCAATCGTATTGCATTGATATCTTCTCCATAATTTTGCTAAAAGCCACTTTCCCAAATATAATTCCCATTTCATAAATCTCTGTTGACTTTATCTATGACCATTAATTTCAGTCCACTATTTTTCTCGAAAACTCTTCAGTTGCTAATTTAGTTGCTATTCCCTTTTTCTGACCAGACTAAAGTTCTCTAGCATTTCTAGGAAGTTTTTTTTAAATTTTTTTCTCTGTGAAGGCACATCTAAAGTATTTATTCCATAGTTCTGCTATTTCCCTTTCCTCAATTATCTGGTATCAGACTGTAAGAAAGCTGAAACTTTTTCTCTTAATTTTGCCATTGACATATTTTCGGAACATATTACAAGTTCACTCTTATATACCTTGATATTATATTCTTCAGAAACCCATCAATTCCTATCTTAAGCCACTCAACGATGACCTCCCACATCCATACAATAACAGAAGCACAGTCTCTGTTCCATCAGAAGTACAGCACGGTCTACATTAGGCCCACTTTCCAACACAAGAACGTAGCTGTGAATTTTCTGACATTTCAAATGCACGACCATGTGTTTTCTAATGGTTTTGAGGTTACCATGACAACTTCCCTCTCAAGAAGTGCATTCCGGACCCCAACACACTCTGGGTGAAAAACAGTCCTCAAATCCTCACTAAATCTTAAATCCTTCACTTTAAAAGTGGGGCCATTTGACTAAAAGGAACAGCTGCTGTCTATCCACCCTGTCCATGTCCCTCCTAATCTTATCCTTCTGATGCACGGACCCCTCAGCCTTCTCTGCTCCAACGTAAACAACCCGATCTTATCCAGCCTCTCTCCATAGCTGATATGCTGCATCACAGGGAACATCCTGGTGAATCTCCTCTGCACCCGCTCCAGTACAATGACATCCTTCCTGTCACGTGGTTCCCATAACGAGCTTTCGAAGCGCTGCTTCTTCACCAGGTCGTTGTGCGCTTTGATGAAGTGCCTCGAAAGCTAGTGCCGCCGAGTAAACCTTTTGGAATCTAACCTGGTGTTATGCAATTTTTAGCTTTGTCCACCCCAGTCCAACACCAACACCTCCGAATCAGAATTAATAAGAGACACAGCACTGATCCCTGTGGCACACCATTAGACATGAGCCTTCAATCACACAAACAGCCTTCTTCCACTACCCTCTGTCTCCTACCACTAAAGTTGATTTGGGTGCAACTTGGCAAATCACTAATGAGTCCTACCTGTTCCCTGGTTATTCTGTTCCACTGGATACACTTGGAGAATATCTGGAGATTCTCCCTAATCTTGCCTGTCAGTAGGTTTCCATGCCCCTGTGTTAGTCAGTCTCCTCCAAGTGATGAATTTCCTCCTTATTGCAGCCTTAACTGGCCAGTCCCAGATCCTGCCATTATTTGCCTTCAATGTGGAATAGACAGCGAGGGAAGTGTTCTGTTCATTTCCAAGTTGTCATATGTTTTTTTCGAATTTTCTCAATTTCACTGTGACCCACCTCTCATTCTTTGAAGCTCAAGCGAACACAGGCCGAGTTTCCTCATCAGGCAATCTCACCATCTGAGGGATTAGTCTGGAGAATGTCCATTGCACAATCTCTGTAGTCAGTATATTCTTTCTGAGATTCGGTCACCAAAACTGTACACAATACTCCAGGTACTGTCCCACCAACACGCTGTGAAACTGCTTCAACATGTCTTTCCATCAATGTTCTGACTCTCTTAAATGAAGGCGAACCAAACTTTAACTTTCCACTTACATGTATTCCTCCAAATTCCCTTCACATTCATTGCATTTACGAACTCACTGAGATCTTATAGAAACCCTTCCGAAAATCCAGTAAATATGACCTCTACTGTTTCCCCATTATCTAAGCTGTAAGAAACAACTTCAACCAATTCTGAAGTTTATCAAGTATGATTTCTCTATCAGAAATGTATTCTTTCCATTGTTGCTGTTAATTGCCAGATATCAAAAGTGTCATCCTGTGCAATAGATTCTATAAGTTTCCCTATAGATGTCAAGTTTGTTCGTCTGCAGTTCTTCATACTATGTCTGTTTCCCTTTGTAGCTGTTTGGATCCCTTCCATTCATCAATAGTGCTTGGATCGCGTTTATCCACAATAATTTCCGGTCTCTGCAGAATGTACAGGAAAATAAAACAAAGTCATCGACAGTGCAATTAACACAGCTATTGATGATTTATTTCTGACATTTTGATGGGAAGTACATCTGTTTCGTCAGACCTAGCAATGCTCAATCCAGCTCCATGTTCAAGTACTACCTTGTTACTGACATGAATTGACTCTATGTCTTTAGCTGCAGAAGTCCGATATGATCACTTGGTATTACTGGGGGATTTTCTGGATCTCCCTCCATGAAGACAGATGTAAAGTAACTGGTTCTTTCCATGACCATTTCCCTGTTCTCCACAATGACCTCTCCTCTCCCGATTACAAATTTCCAGATTTGACCTTGCTTTTATTTTGTTTCATTTGAAATATAGGTCATAGACTGATGCAGCCGTTGTGTTCCTTATCAGTTTCATGGCCTTCCTTTCCAGATCGTTAATTTCTGAGTATTCTCAGCTTTCCAGAATATCTGGAATTATTCTAAAGTTACTTCCTATGATTGATATATTTTATAATTTGTTATGTTAACCATCACTGAGTCACTTTCTCACGCATTCGTGTTTGTACCTGAAATAAATAGACGTATTTTTCAGACTTTGCAATATTTCTAAAAACTGGTCCTGGCCAGATACATTCAGGAACACTGCAGGAGGACAGGTTGACAGAGAAGAAATTGTTGGAGCACTGCTTGCCTCTTTTCCATCATTGCTGGCCAACGAGTGAGGCCCTGGACGACTGGATGATAGTGTATGCTGAGCCCATATTCAAGAAAGGCTACAATAATAAACCTGGGAACTAAAGACCAGTAAACCTAAAATCTAGTGGATAGGTTACTTTCGAAGACTTAGAGAGATTGGATATAGCTGCGTTTGGAAATACAGGGTGTGATTTGGAGTAATTTAGAATTGTTCTGGAAAAGCACAGCAGGTCAGGCAGCATCCGAGGAGCAGGAAAATCGATGCTTCGGCAAAAGCCCTTCATCAAATTCAGCACGGCTTTGTGCATGGGAGATCATGACTTGTAAATGTGTTGGAGTTCTTTGAAGAAGTGAACAGCAACGTTGTGGATGTCCGGGTGGTATACGTAGTCTATATGGATTCCAGTAAGGCCTTCAGTAAGGTTCCACATGGTACGCTGTTTTGGAAGGTTAGATCACGTGGAATTGAGGGGGAGCTGGCGACTTAGGTACAAATTGCCTTGATGGTAGGAGGCAGAGAGTAATACTGGAAGAATGCTGGTCAGACTGGAGGCCTGTGACTAGTGGAATGCCTCAGGGGTTGGTGCTGGGACCACTGCATATTACGTATATCTATGATTTTGATAAGAATGTACAGACATGGTTTGTAAATTTGAAGATGACACTAAAACAGGCGGCATCCATTTCAGAAATTACAGCAGTACTTTGATCAGCTGGGGAAGTCGGCTGAGAATTTGCAAATGGCTTTTAATATTGATCAGTGCAAGTTCTTGCATTTTAGTAAGTCAAATCAAGGTTGGAGTTTCATGATGAATGGTTGGGACATAAGGAGTGTAGTGGAACAGAGGGACCTTGGGATTCAGCTGGAAGTTGGTTCAGAGGTAGACAGTGCAGTGAAGAAAGCTTTTGGCACAGTGGCCTTAATCAGTGTATATCACTGAGTATCAAAATTAATGAGTTACGTTGCAGTTATACAGGATGCTGCTGAGGCCATATTGGTAGCGTTACGTTCAGTTTTGTTCACTTTGCTATAGGAAGGATGTTATTAAACTGGAAAGAATGCAGAAAAAAAATATAAGGATGTTTCCAAGGACTCAATGGACTGGGGAGAGGTTGGACAAACTAGGACTTTTTACTTATGTGTGTGTGACACTGAGGGAGGATCATATTGAAGTCTGTAAGATCATGGCAGGCATGAATAGAGTGAATGTGCCCAGAATTTTTTCCCCAGGGTTGGGCAATCACAAACAAGAGAGTGTCAGTTTAAGGTCAGAGGAGAACGAATAAAAGGGAACCTGAGGAACAATCTTTTTACACACAGGGGCTGGTACGCATATGGAATGAGCTGCCAGGGGAAGTGATTGAGGCGGTTACATTAACAACCTTTAAAAGGCATTTGGATAAATCCACGGATAGGAAAGGATTAGAAGCAAACTGGGCAATGACAGGGAAATGGGATTAGTGTGGATCGAAATTTTGGTCGGAATAGATAGTTTGGGCTGAAGGGCCTGTCTCCGTGCTGTCGGACTCTATGACTCTAACAACCATTGCTTGTCTCCCACTGAATGTTGTATTGTACTTTCCCAAATCACTGGAACTATCTTGAGCCTTTAGCCTCCAGGCTTCCATGATGTTAAACTAGAAAGTTCAAGCATTCTATATTGTAGGCAGACGCCTTGTAAAATGCACCTTATTAATGTTATTATTCCTTAAAAGCTGCTTCAGTACAAGGTTATTAATTCGTCATTCTGACCACACAATACCAAATCCAAAATAACCTTCTTTCTAATTTGCTTCACAACATACTCTTCAACCTATCTCATATACATTTACGGAATTTATTTTTCACAACATGAGCAGTCACTTAGTTAATACAGTTCATATGCAACTTGAGACAATCCAATAAGATTGCAGTATCCACAATACTTGCCTATCTAATTTCCGAAGCATATGATGCTAAGATTTTCTGCTAGCTTTTGGTTTTGATATATAACATACCAATATTTGCTACTCCTTGTTATTTGTAAGCTCTACATAAACTGATTCTGTGGAAGCTGAGGGAAAGATCTGTGTCATTATTAGTGACAGATTTGGACAAGACATTCGGGGAGACTCACCTCGACGCTGAGATGATCTGAAGAAATGTCCTGCAATACAGGATAAGCATAGATATCCTCCCCACTCTGTCAGGATAAGAGTTACCGTATACTCTCTGCTCACTCACACTCACCGTATATCTGTTATAGCACCTACTTCCGAACAAGGTTCACGCTCTCTTTCCAGGTAAGGCTCAGGCACTACCACTCTCACTACTGAATTCAGTAACTTTCTTCTTCACTTTCTCTGTCACCTACGCAATACCCCCCGCCTCCACACACACACTAATAATGCTATTTGGATTCAAAGCTGTCGACTGACTCATTCCAGACACCTCACAATTCTCCCAACTACACCAGCACGACCAACAGGGTAACCCATTCCCAATCTCTCTCCCACCCTCCCTTTCTCCCATTCCAGGAGGAAGAGCCTGGAGTAGGACAGAAAGGCAAAGGGTGGTGGAGTTCCCGACATCCATTCCCTCACCTCCTCCCCTTACCATGTGGGTAGGACACTGGTACAAGCCAAAGAGGACTGGGACGCCTCGTGTGGAAATTCTGAAACATCCACGTCCCACTGACCGATTAAGGAGCAATGTTCAGTGAAAGACAATTCTCACTTTAAACCCACTGGCAGTTCCAACGACAGTCCTTTCACATCCAAAAAATGACACTGATACCTCACTGCACAGAGACACAGACACATTAATAAACAGAAGTATTGGTAAACACCCCAATATACAAACACACACAATATTTATAGGGAGATAGGCATACACACATGTAGAAACACACAGAGACATATCCAGTCACATACAAATAGACACAAACACAGTTAACATAGAACATAGAAGAGTACAGCACAGAACAGGCCCTTCAGCCCACGATGTTGTGGAGACCACTGATCCTCATTTATGCACCCTCAACTTTCTGTGAACATATGCATGTCCAGTCGTCTCTTAAATCTCCCCAATGACCTTTTTTCACAACTGCTACTGGCAACGCATTCCATGCTCTCACAATTCTCTGTGTAAAGAACCTGCCTCTGACATTGCCTCGATGCTTTCCTCCAACCAGCTTAAAATTATGACCGCTCGTGTTCGTCATTTCTGCCCTGGGAAATAGTCTCTGGCTATCAACTCTATCTATGCCTCTCATTATCTTGAGTACCTCAATTAGGTCCCCTCCCCTCCTCCATTCTCCAATGAAAAAAGTCCGAGCTCAGTCAACCTCTCTTCACAAGATAGGCCCTCCAGTCCAAGCAACATCTTGGTAAATCTCCTCTGAAACCTGTCAAAAGCATCCACATCTTTCCTATAATGAGGCGACCAGAACTGATTAAGAAACACATAGGCTGATACACAGACAGACATACGTACACACAAACACACAGATAACAAGCACATAGACATGTGTGTATATATATAAATATATATATATACACACACATATACATATATATACACATACATATATATATACACACACGCACGCACGCACACACAAACACACACACACACACACACACACAGGCACATACACACATACAGACGCGCACACACTAGCACACACAGACAGATACACAGAGGAATAGAAACAAGTGTCATTAAGATGCAAATCGATATGCTTCAGATTTGTAAGGGAATCAAGGATTCTAGGGAGAAGGCAGAAGAATGAGGTTGAGGGACATATAAGAAATTATTTAACGGAACTTTACACACGATGGGCCGAATGGCCTCATTCTGCTCCTTGCTTTAATATTCTTGTGGTGTTGTGCTATCAGGTATTCTCTTTCTGAGACAGCAACAGAGGCTGGGTTTGATACATATTTGATTGGAAAGGGGCAGCGGGAATGTGGGGCAGGTTTGAAGTCCAGAATACTTCCTGTTTATTCCTAATTATTGTGTCCTTATGTCTGAAAAGAAGTGGTGATTTAATGTTAGGTTAACACTGTTTAAAATAACGGGTGCCACAATGAAATAAGGACGTCCCTTTCACTTTAGTGTTGTGCTATCTGTGGTGTCCTCATCCTCAGGGAGCAGTGAAGACTCGGTTATTGAAGATATTCAACACTGAGCTTGACTGATCTTTGCTGGACAGGAGAGTCAATGTTTATTGGGAACAGACAGGAGAAGGACAATCGGATTAGTTATGAGCATTCTGAATGGTGCAGCCAAAAGGCCAACTGCTGCCCCTACCCCATGCGCTGTGCCATCAATCCCTCCTCGAGGCTGTTACAGAGATGTACTGCTGCCCCTACCCCATGTTTTGTTCCTTCAATCCTCCCCTCAAGGTTATCACAGAGATATACTGCAGCACCTATCCCATGTGTTGTTCTCTCAATCACCCCAAGGCTCTTACAGAGATATGCTGCTTCCCCTTCCCAATGTGTTGTTCCCTTATCCAGCCCTCGAAGCTGTTGCAGAGATATACTGTTGCACCTACCCCATGTGTTCTCGCTCGATGCTGTTACAAGGTAGGGGACCACCCCTTTCAATCAGGCGGGATCGTTATAATGAAACGGTAGAAGACCATTCTTCCCCTCGAAGGGGTTACACGGGAATAGAGAATGAAGTAACTCCGCTCGTTGAGTACATTACACAGCCCAGGAGGAGACCATTCAAACCACCTTAGGTGCTACGCAGGAACAGGGAAGCTGTGGCTAACGGGAAATAGAGAGTCGAGATATATGTTTATTTTCAGGTTGCAAAGCTGTAACTTGTGTATTGGTGTAGAGATCACTGTGGGATCATCAAATAATCTGTATCAAAGTTCTGGACGAAGTGAACTGAATGGCGTGAAGCTAAATTCGCGCATCACCACGATAATCATTCAATATGTCATCAACTGGAGGTACTGAGTCTGCAATGTGATACAGACAAGGAAGGTTAGTAAGCAAACCTTCAGCAGAAAGAACATAAGGTAAGTTGTCTATTGTGGCAGGAAGGATAAAACAATGGTGAGCAATTTAAATGGAGAGAGATTGCAGAACTCTGTTATACAGGCCGTTTCCATGTTCCTGAGACATGAATCATATGAAGTCAGTCTGCAGATGCAGCAAGTGATTTGGAATGGCGCTGTTATTAACAAAGGGTGTCAGGTTTAATGAGGAATGTTTTACTGCATCCGAATGGGGCATTGCTGAGACTACATCGGATACACTGTGTGCAGATTTGATCGCCTAAACGTAAAAAAAATATATTTCTTTCAGAAGATTTTCATTGATGTTTCCCTTCACACATTCCTGGAAGGAAGGCCTTTTGTTATGGGGTATTATCAGTTTTGATCTGAGATTAGAACTCTTCATGAACCATACATGACTTTCTGAAAGTTGTTTTAACTGGATGCATGTTTCCTCTTGATAAGGAGTTTAAGTCTAGAGAATAATTTTAAGAATAAGATGCATTGATATCAACACACGTATTATATTTGTATTATATTTACAAATTACACAGACGCATATAAACATGTCATCAGATGATAAAGCAGGGACTTTTGTTTCTAATGAAAGGCACTGTGGACAACAACAGCGATGACGCACCTTCATTTCGTCCATTATCATCCATTCCAGAGAATGCTCCAGGAGAGCACACATGGCCCAATTTGATGTTCAGTTGACGTTATTGTATGGTTCAACATATAGAGGGAGAAAACTGTTCCCTGCCTGAGAAGCAGCAGCTGATTGATCCCTCTCTCTTACTTTGTCCACCGGATAACAAAATGTGAGACCATAAAATCCCTGAGTTATCTTCACCACTTGTGAAGGATTCCTGGTGAGGTCTCATTGGAATCTCTCCACTGCAGGAAGCAAACGGAGTTCAGCCAAATCCAACTGTTCCACATATAAATCCCATTCCCAGCAGCTTGTGTGAGCAGAATAATTTCAAAGGCAAAAAACATTTGGGACACTCTTTCTTTTAACATTTGTTGTGAGTTCAACTTCTTGCATCTCGCATTTTTCTCAAAAAATGACCCAGTCTGAGTCCTATACAATTGGTCATAACACTAAACTGGCTACATTTAAAATTTGTTGTAGCCAGTGGAGGAATGGGACTGGAAAAGGACACAGTGACCCTCAAGAATTTGTTGGAACACAAATGAAAAATACTTATTGGACTGTTCAAGTGGGAATTCCCTTTACCAAACATTTGTGGGGCCTGGATGTTTGCATTTTTTTCAAAGTTGTGCTGTATTCAAACATTTGACAGACACGTGCATGTAGGAAAATTATATGTAGACAGAAAAGTGCTGTTGAAACCACAATCAGAGCAGCTACGATCTTAGTGCCTTGTGGTGCAGTGACAGCGTGTCTAATGACCCAATCCTGCTCCTCAGTCCTATATTCCTATGTTCAATTCAGCCCCTCAAACTCCTGCACTTTTACTGATGGGGGAACCTTGCTCCAAATACCTGGTCCACAGTAACACAGGATCTCATTCATTCCCTCACCGCTGTCACACATAGTTTGGTGTGGGTTGGAATATGTTACTTCAAAACCCCGCCTGGGTTCGAAAGACAACTCTGGTCGCTTTACAGAGTGTCTCCTCTCTGCAACTTGGCTTCATTAGTTGGTCACGGTATAGACCCAGATTCACTGTGAATTCAGCCCCCAGACCTCACGAAGTGATGACTCATAAAGTACTTTGCTCTCTCTGATTGGAACATTTAATAACAGAACATGCAGGAAAGTTATGAACATTAATTCTGTAATTAGAGAATATGAGAACATAAGGAACAGGATCAGGTAGTTCGGATAATCAAAACATTGTATACGATCATGGCCGATCTACTGTTGATATTAACTCATCTTTCATGTCCAATTCTTCACACCCACTCAGCTCTCTGACAGGTCAAAAATCCATCTACCACCTTTTTTAATACTTTCAGTGATGTAGCTCCCCTAGCTGTCGAGACAAGATAATTTCTGACATTCACTACCCTCTGTGAGAGGAAAACATTCCCCACACAGACACCGTCACCTATTGATATGAACAAGAGGGGAGCATAGGGGCTCGGCAAAGAGTGAATAGCTTTGATATCAACGCAGTATTTCACTGCGAATGTTATCGGAAGTGCCATATTATTTGGGCTTAATGGGAATCAGGTGTCCCCTCTCCACTGGCTGGGGCCTTTCAGAGCACAAAGGAAGATGCCTGTGGGTGGGAGCCGAAACTCTTCTCAGTCCCGGGACATCTCTTCAGGAGATCCTCAGGGTAGCTTCCTCAGCACAAACATCTTCAGCTGCTTCATCAAAGTCTTTCCCCATCATAAGACCGGAGGTGGGGATGCTCACTGAGGGTTACACAATGTTCAGAACATTTTGTCTCCCATCAGCTCCTGATGCCGGACAGCATTCAGGCCTGTGCTGTTAAAGTGTCGGTCACATTCATGTAACAGTGCCGTCCGACACAGTTAAAAGAGGGGCTCATTCAACATCTCACGCTGGTTACATACAGAAATGTGGAAGCCATTCAGCCCATCAAAACTATTGAACAAGGAGAGGGACAGCCCATTCAATATTCCTGCTTGTTCCACAGGAAGAGAAGGGGTCTGGTCAGTGCATCGAACTGTTAAACAGGATCAGGTAGGGTCCAATCAACCCGTTGAACCTGTTCCATGGGACCTGGAGGAAGCCATTCAGCCCCACGAGATGGTTATACATGAACAGGAGGGTGTCATTGATGCTCCAATACGACAAACAAATAGAGCAGAGACTGCACTCATGGATGGCTCTACGAGGTTCCTCATGGGTCAATTGCCGGTGGAAAGTCTGCTACTTTAACGTGGTTTGCTGGCAGTGAGGAGGGAAGCCAGATTTTTGTATCAACTCTCAAAGAGGCATCTTCCATCTCTGAGTAGACAGACCCATGTTCTCCATGGAGGTCAGAAGATGATGGGAATAGTTAACTTCTTTAGAATGAACGCATTGTGGCTGCTGTCAGGATTTTGGATAACGTCATGTTCAGTGTCGGATCACAAACCAAATGCACTATAATCAAAGTCTCTCTGTCTCTCTGTCTCTCTCTCTCTCCCCCTCTGCCTCTGTCTCTCTCTCTCTCTCTCTCAATATAGGGAGTGGGGGTTGGGTGAGGACAACATCCTCAGAGGCTCTTGTAACCCGTGTAAAACAAGCCATGAATTTTATCACCATATCAATGTCTGTTTAGAACATCATGAGAGACTGTCCATTCTCCTTAAGTTTCAATTCAATCATCTTTCATTCGCTCACTGCGCTAAAGATTAATCTTCATTCAGCCCTCATTTAACCACCATCCCAGGGATTAGTCTGGTGAAAAACCTTTGCACTCTCTCTGTGGCAGGGTGATTATTTCTTAGAAAGGAAAGAAAATCTGTCCACAATGTCCCAAAGACTGCCTCAACAACACTCTCAGGTTTGGTCACAATAGTTCCTTTTCCTCACTGAGACATCTCCATTTCTTTCCTGTGGCGTAAAAAGCCTTTCCTTCTCGCTACACTGCGACTGACGTGGAATTTAAAAGCTCCTTACATCTATATGGGAGCATCAACACAGCCAACACCAGAGGTGCTTCGGGAGATGAACATTACACTCAGGGAAAGACTAAGAAAGAATGCACTTGAAATAAGGAATGGTCACCCACCTGAATGGAAATGAGCTGTAGGAATATGGTAAACAGGCAGAGGAAGGGAGTTATCTTTCCTTTTGTTCTTCCCTCATAGGTCTGACAGCATGTTATGCCTATCTTGAACTGAGTGGCTGGTTCAGCTGTTCCACAGGACAGTAAAGAGTAAAACACATTGTCTTGGGTTTACAGTCACACAGAGACCTGATCAGGGAAGGTTGACTCATTGCCTTCTCTAAAGGAAATGAGCCAAGCAGATGGGCTGTTTATGCTTAATGATGATGGCTTCACTTCAATGCCGCCAATTTTCTTCATATTAACAGATTATCATTCTGTGGCTCTAGATCATGAGTCAATGACTTTACACCATGCATCATCTTCCCGTCAGACAATTTCTGTGCATAGAACAAGTTAAACATTTCAAGTGCAATTATTTCGTGATGGACATGTGGTTAGAAGGGGCTTGAAACAGATGAATCCGGATTTAACAGAGGTTCAAATGAAGGATTACTCAGAAGGTGCACTGTGGCTGAGGAGGAGATGAGGATATCATTATGGTGGTATTGGACAGAATTAGTGAGTGGGGAGGATACGGAGATATCGATCTGTGCAGGGCTAGAAGGATTATAGAGTTTTCGAGTTTCTCCTCGCATATTTGTGAGTCATTTGAAACTAGTAATTTGCTCCTTATAATTTCTAAGGAATGGAATTTTTGATTGGAGCTGAAAACAATGACGTCCACTTTTCCTAATTTTAATAATATGAACAACAGTTCAGTTTAACCTGCTTTAATAGACAGTTAGAATGACTTACCAGGAACACCAACTATAGAGAGGATGGGATAGTAACCAGCTTGAATAACAATCAGTACGTCATGGATCCTCCATACTAATGATGTCGAAGGTTGGTGAAGCCAGTAAAGACTAGTGGATAAACTCCTGTCCATTGTTGGATCATTTCAGTTTAATTTATCAGATTCTGATCTCTCCTCCGTGTCTCTCTGGAGCTGCTGATCCCTATTAGTACTGTCGGCGATGCTCCCACTTATACTATGGGATAACACATTGAACTGAATCCTTTTTTAATAAAAGAGGCAAACCCTCCAGTGACACATTTAGGATCCACGGAGACTGACATTAATCATAGTCACTGAACAAATAGCTGCAGCCAACACCTTTCAATTCAATACTGTTTTATTACAATTAAAAATAACGATTGACATTTACGCAGTCTGGATTGAATATGCGAGGCTGACTGAGGGAACGAATGTTGAGTATGGTAGATTAATTGTGTAACTATTTAGTCTACATTGGATATGGTAGTAATGCCAGAGGTTTATAGGAACACCAACATGCTTCTCTGCTTATAAATGGAAACATGGACCCTGTAACTACTGCTGAGGCATGGAAATATCAGTAAGAGATTGAGAGAACTTTTATTGGCCATGATCTGGAGAGAACATGTATCTAAGACAGCGTGGGGCTTTAACAGGCAGACAGCATTGATATATTAGCAGAGAAATGTACCTAAGAGACAAGGGGACTCCAGATATTGGAGAATTCAGAGTAGGTGAAGCATGATAGTGGAGAACGCACAATATGTCAGGCAGTATCCGAGGAGCAAGAGAGTCAACGGTTCAGGCTAGTCTCTTTTTCAGAACTACGAAAGGGCAAAGGGGCTGAGAGATAAATGGGTGGTGGGGATGAGGCGGGGGAAAGGTTGGTGATAGGTGGGCGAAGCTAGGAGATGACAGTGATAGGTCAGTGGGGAGTTGGAGCGGATTGGTGGGAAGGAAGATGGACAGGTAGGTTCCCACAAGAGGGCGGATCTGAGTTGGAGGGTTGGATCTGGCAACTGGATCGGCTAGTGGAGATTTGCAACTTAGTGAATTCAATGTTCATGACGTGTGTTTGTCGGATCCCGAGGCAGAAGATGAGGTGTTATTGGCGACATCCTGGTATATCTCATCTGAACACTCTTCAGCTGAATAATCTCCTTCCAATAACAGAACTTCACACAATACTGCAGAAGAGGCTTCATCAATGTCCTGCACAATCTCAGCATGACTTCTCAATTTCTAACCCCAAATGTCTGAGCAATGAAGTAGCCTTAAACAGCTTGTCTATAAGTGCCACAAACCTCTGTGAATTCGATCGTCACCTGTGGGTCCCTCTTTTCTACGACACTACCAACGCACTACTATTAATTGCATAACCCCCTGCTTTTTATTTTACCAAAATGCAATACCTCGCATTTATCCAAGTTAAACTCAGTGAGTGATATTACTGCCCCTTCACCCTCCTGCTTCAGGTTTAAAAGACCCTCCCCTCTCCAGGAAGCCTACAAACACAGGCCTTGCGTTTCCCAAAGACCAAAAGCTTGATTTGCTTTGTGCAAGCAGAGGGAGGAGAGGGTAAGGAGAGGCTGGAAAGTAAACCGATGCCTTGTATCACATAATAACTTCAGGAAGAGGGAAGCCACACGAGGAAGGTTGGAATTAGTGGCCAGTGTTTTTGGCGAGAAATTGTGCTTTTTCCTCATCTCTGGTGTTCAGTATTGATATCTATTCGAGATCCTTCACATTGCAAGATTTCTTGCCTTAATATTGCAGATTACAGATAATAGCCATTTAAACTGGAAATCATAGCCAACCAATTAAAGAAGTTGCTTGGCAGAGCACATGCACTCATCATCCTATAGTTGAGGCTAATAGCTTTTATTTGTTTAACAATGATCACTGTTGCCTGTGTTTTTCAGTAATGTTAATCAGAATGTAATGAATCCATATAGAGCTGAAAACTGACACTTAAAATTCTGGGCATGGTTTAAGTCTTGTGTGGTGGATAACACCCCTGTCCATGGGGCAGAGCTCTGGATTCGATTCCGTTCCATGAACTTGTGGTAGTGTCACTTTCTCTGGAACAGATGATCTCGATTCTGTTGTGGGGGTGTGTCACAGTATGTTCAAAGAAAGCTGATGAACAAACACACAGGAGAATCATGTTGCAGCTTTAGGGGCTATTGTTGAGCGGTGGTAGTGCCCTGACCTCTGAGCCTAAAGGTTCACATCCCACAGAGATGTTTCATTATATGTCTGAGCACGTGGATTAAAATGATTTTTGAAATGTGACTTGATGGAGTCCATGCAAGGACTGCACAAAACACTGTATAGGACAAACAGGGAGATAGCTAACGATCCGTATCCATGAACACCAACTAGCCACGAAACGACACGACCACCTATCCTTAGTAGCCACACACGCAGATGACAAGCAACATGAGTTCGACTGGGACAACGCTACTATTATAGGACAAGCCAAACAGAAAACAGCCAGGGAAATCCTAAAGGCATGGCACTCATCCACAGATTCTATCAACAAACACATCGACTTGGACCCAATATACCGGCCACTGCAGCGGACAGCTGGAACTGACAAGTGGAAGCGGCAGAGACAAACCGCTATATATGCTTGAGGAAACATCACAGAAGGGCTTCACAGGAGGCTCCCAAGCATTGAGGATGTAACCTAGAAAGGGGACGAAACGTCTGCAACGTAAATTCCCAGCACGGCGAACAGAACCACAACAGATATACACAGAAGCACTTACAAAACACCCTGCACCACCACGTAGTCTCCTGTCAGTAAGCCAGTGTACACAGAAACACACACACACACACAACCCTACACCACCAAGTTGTTTCCTGCTATTGATCAGATATATACAGAAACACACACACACAATCCGCCTCTACCACTCTGTCTACTGCCGTTAAACAGATATACATAGCAATAGACACACACAACCCTCTAACAACACGCTGTCTCCTGCAATTCAACTGATATATAAATAAAACACACATGCACACAACCATCCATCGCCACACTGCCTCAAGTCATTAAACAAGGATACACAGAAACACATACACACCAACCTGCAGCAATATCTGTCTCTTGTTATTAACAGTTATTGACAGAAACACGAGCACACAACCTTCCACCACTAGCCTGTCTCCTACCATTAAACAGATATATGCAGAAAAACACACACAACCCTCCATCAGCACGCTGTCTCCTTCAATTAAATAGAGATACACAGAAATATACACACACAACCCTCCACCAAAACTATGTTTCCTACCATTAATCAAATATACAATGAAACACACAACACAACCCTCCACCACCATGTTGTCTCCCGCTATTAAGCAGATATACACAGAAGCACACACACGCATAAACACACACACACATAACCCTCTACAAACACCCTAACTACGGTCAATAAACAGATACACACAGAAAGACACACAAAACTCTAAACCACCTTCCTGTCTCCTGCCATGAAACAAATAATACAGAAATACACACACAAAACACTCCATGTCCACCTTGTGTCCTGTGATTAAACAGAAATACACAGGAACACACACACACAATCATCCACGATCACACTGTCTCCTGCCATTAAACAGATATAAACAGAAACACATACATACAACCCTCCACGACCACCTGGTCTCCTGCCATTACATAGAACTATACAGAAACACACACACACACACACACACACACACACACACACACACACACACACACACACACACACACACACACACACACACACACACTCACACACACACACATAATGGTCCATCGTCACATACTCTCCGGCAATTCAACAGGAATAAACAGAAACACACACACATCTCGACACCATCCCCTGTCTCCTGCCATTAAACTGACATACACAGAAACACACACACAACCCTTCACCACCACATTGTTTTCTGCCAGTAAACATATATATACATAAACGCACACACACACAACCCTCCATCGCCGCCCTGCCTCCCACCATAAAACAAGGATATGCAGAAATACATACACACCAACCAGCACCAATACCTGTCTCCTGTTATTAAACAGATATAGACAGAAACACAAGCACACGACTTTCCACCACCACCCTGTCTCTTGCCATAAAACAAATACATGCAGAAACACACACACAAAACCCTCCACCACACCCTGTTTCCTGCCATTAATCAGATGTACACTGAAACACACAACACAACCCTCCACCACCACATTGTTTTCTGCCATTAAGCAGATGTACACAGAAACACACAAACACAACCCTCCACTAACACCCTGCCATCTGTCAATAACAGATATACACAGAAACACACACAAAACTAAACCACCTCTGTCTCCTTCCATTATACAGATATACATAGGAACACACACACACATGCCTCCACGATCATGCTGTCTGCTGTCATTACACAGATATACACAGAACCACACACACATACACACACACTCTCTCTCTCTCCAGCGATTAAGCAGGTATAAATAGAAACGCACACACATCTCGACACCATCACTCTGTCACCTGCCATTAAACAGACATACACAGAAACACAGACACAACCCTCCACCACCACATTGTTTTCTGCCATTAAACAGATATACACAGGAAAGCACACACCCACATGCACAACCCCTGACACCCAATTTGTTTCCTGTCATTAAGCAGATATACACAGAAACACACACGCACACGCGCACGCGCACACACACACACACACACACACACAACTCTCCACGACCACCCTGTCTCCTGCAATTAAGCAGATACATACAGAAATACACATACAAAACTCCAGCACCACCCTGTCTCCGGTCATTAGACAGTTATACACAGAAACACACACTCACCATTCTCCACCACCACGCTGTATGCTGCTATTAAACAGAAATTTACAGAAATATACAGACAACCCTCCACCACCACCCTGTCTCCTGTCATTAAACACATATAGACAGGAACACAAACACACACAACCCTCCATCACCATCCTGTCCCCTGTCATTAAACAGATATGCACTGAAACACGTACACACACACACAACCCTCCATCACCAACCTGTCTCCTGCAATTAAACATATATACACAGAAACACGCACATATTCCCTCCACCACCACCCTGTCTCCTGCCATTAAACAAATATATGCGGATCCCACACACACACACAACCCTCCACCATCACGCTGTCACCTTCCATTAAACAGATACACACAGAAACACACACACACAATCCTCCATCAAAACCTTGTTACCTGCCATTAATCAGATATACACTGAAACACACAACTCAACCCTCCACCATCACGTTGTCTCCTACTATTAAGCAGATATACACAGAAACATACACATACACACACTCTCTCTCTCTCTCCAGCTATTAAGCAGGTATAAACAGAAACACACACACATCTTGACACCATCACCTTGTCCCCTGCCATTAAACAAACATACACAGAAACAAACACACAACCCTCCACGACCACCCTGTCTCCTGCAATTAAACAGAAACATACAGAAATACACAGACAAAACTCCAGCACCATCCTGTCTCCGGCAGAAAAATACACCCACCACGTTGTCTCCTGCTATTAAACAGAAATTTACAGAGACATGCAGACAGCCCTTCACCACAACCCTGTCTCCTGTCATTAAACAGATATACACAGGAACACAAACACACAATCCTCCAGCACCCCCTACCTCCTACGATTAAACAGATATGCACTGAAACACACACACATACCCAACCCTCCACCACCACCCTGTCTCCTGTCATTAAACTGACATACACAGAAACAGACCCATCCATCGCTCTAACACCACCTTGTTTCCTGTAATTAAACAGATATGCAATGAAACACACACATATCTCTACACCACCACCCTGTCCCCAGCACAGATATACACAGAAATGCACACACACAACTTTCGAGCACCACCCTGTCTCCTGCCATTAAATAGATTTGCACAGAAACACACATACAACCTTCCATGAACACCCTGCCTGCTGCCCTTAAACAGATATATACAGAAACGCTCATCCATACACAACCCTCCACCACCACCCTGTCTCCTGCCAGTAAGCACATAGACACAGAAACACAGACACTCTACATTCCACCACCACACTGTCCCTTGCCATTAAATAAATTTACGCCGAAACACGCACACACCAGCCTCCTCCACCACCATGTCCTGCAATTAGACCGATATATATTCAGAAACATGCACACATATTTCAAGTACCACCCTGTTTCCAGTCATTAAACAGTTATAGACAGAAACACACACACATCCCTCCTCCACCACACTATCTCCTGTCATTAAACAGTTATACACAGAAACACGCACACACACTATCCCCACCACCGCCCTGTCTCCATCCCTTAAATAGATGTATCAGAAACACACGCACACAACAATCCACGAGCACCCTGCCTCCTGCTATTAAACAGGTAAACACAGAAATACGCACACAACCCTCCATCACCACCCTGCCTCCTGCTATTAATCAGGTACACACAGAAATACACACACAATCCTCCATCACCACTCTCTCCTGCCATTAAACAGATATACACAGAAACACACACACATCCCGAACCCTCCACCAAGAGCCTGTTTGCTGCCATTAATCAGATAGACACATAAACACACACACACACCTCCCCAATCATACACTCTCCGGTGATTAAACAGATATAAAGAGAAACACACATATCTCGACACCAACACCCTGACTCCTGCCATTAAACAGACATACACAGACACACACACACACGTGCACACCCACACACACCCGCACACAATCTTTCAACAGCAATTTGTTTCCTGTCAATAAGCAATTAAACAGATATTTACAGAAACTTATAGACAACCCTCCGGCACCACCTGTCATTAAACAGATATACACAGAAACACGCACACCTATTCATCCAACACCACCCTGTCTCCTGTCATTAAACAGAAATGCACTGAAACACACACATCCCTCCACCATCACCGTGTTTCCTGCCGTTAATTAGATATACACAGGAACACACACTCAAGACGCTACACCACCACCAATCTATCTCCAGCCCTTAAATAGATATTACCAGAAACACACACTCACACAACCCTCCAAGACCACCCTGTCTCCTGCCATTGAGCAGATATACACAGAAATGCACACACGCATTACCCTCGACCACCACCCTGTCTCCTGCCATTAAACAGATATTCACAGAAACACAATACAACCTTCCACGAACATCCTACCTACGCACAAACCTCCAACACCACCTTGTTCCCTAGCCATTGAGCAGGTATATGCAGAAATACACACACACACACACACAACTCTCGACCACCACCCTTTCTCCTGCCAATATCCAGATATACACAGAAACACACACGCAATCCTCCAATACCACCTTGTTCTCCTGCCATTGAGCAAAGATATACAGAAATACACGCACAGAGAAAACCCTCCACCACTACCCTGTCTCCAGCCCTTAAACAGGTCTACCAGAAACATACACACACGCACACAAACCTCCACGACCACCCTCTCTCCTACCCATAAACAGATACACAAAACAACACATACACAAATCCCTCCACCACCACCCTGTCTCCTGCAATTAAATGTATATACACAGAAACGCACACACCATCCTCCTCCACCACCCTGTCTCCTGCAAATAAGCAGATATAGACAGAAACATGCACGCATATCTTCAGCACCACCCAGTCTCAAGTCATTAATCAGTTATATACAGAAACGCACACACAACCCTCCAACACCACCCTGTTCTCCTGCCGTTGAGCAGATATAAACAGAAATACATGCACACCAACCCTCGACCTTTACCCTGTCTACTGCCCTTAAACAGATATACCGAAACACAGGCACATACAGAACTCTCCACCACCACTCTGTTTCCTGCATTAATCAGCTATACACAGAAACACACACACAGTCCTCCATGAACACCAGTCTGTCTCCTGTCATTAAGCAGACATATGCAGAAAAACGCACACAACCCTGCACCACCACCCTATCAACTACAATTAAACAGACATGCACAGAAAAAAGAAAACACAAACAGACAACCCTCCACCAACAGTGTCTCCTGGCATTAAACAAATATACACAGAAACACACACACCCAACCGTCCACCATCACCACCTGTTCCCGTGCCAATGAGCAGATATACACAGAAATGTACACGCAAAACCCTCGACCACCAGCCTATCTCCTGCCATTAAACAGATACCCACAAAAACACACACACACAACACTCCACCAAAACCATGTTTCCTGCCATTAATCAAATATATACTAAACACACAACAAAACCCTCCACTACCACGTTGTTTCCCGCTATTAAGCAGATATACACAGAAGCACACACACACACACAAAACCCTCCACTAACACCCTGCCTATGGTCAATAAACAGATATACACAGGAACACACATACACGCATTCACAACCTTTGACACCCAATTTGTTTCCCGTCATTAAGCAGATATACACACACACACACACACACACACACACACACACACACACACACACACACACACACACACACACACACACACACACACACACACACACACACACACACACACAACCCTCCACTAACACCCTGCCTATGGTTAATAAACAGATATACACAGAAACACACACAAAACTCTAAACCACCTTTCTGTCTCCCGCAATGAAACAAATATAACAGACACATACACAAAACACTCCATAACCATCTTGTCTCCTGTGATTAAACAGATATACACAGAAGCACACGCACAATCATCCACGACCACACTATCTCCTTCCACTAAACAGACATAAACAGAAACACATACATGCAACCCTCCACAACCATCCTGTGTCCTGCTTTACATAGATCTACAAACACAAACACACACACACACCTTCAACAGAAATTTGTTTCCTGTCATTAAGCAATCAAACAGATATTTACAGAAACATATAGACAACCCTCCAGCACCAACTGGTCTCCTGTCATTAAACAGATATACACCAAAACACGCGCACCCATTCCTCCAACACCACCCTGTCTCCTGCATTTAAACATATATACACACAAATACACAGACACACCACCCTCCTCCACCACCCTGCCTCCTGCAATTAAACAGATATATATAGAAACATAAACGCATATCGTCAGCGCCACCCTGTCTCCTGCCATGAAACATACATACACTGAAACACACACGCGCACACACGCACACACAACCGTTGACCACCAATTTGTTTCCTGTCATTAAGCAGATATACACAGAAACACGCACACAACCCTCCACAACCATCATGTCTACATTCATTCCACAGTTATATACAGAAACACACACTCACCAACCTCCAAACCCACCCTTTTTCCTGCAATTAAACGGAGATTTACAGAAACATCCAGGCAGTCCTCCACCATACTGTCTCCTGTCCTTCAACAGATATACACAAAGACACACACACCACCACGACCACTCTCTCGCCTATCATTCAATAGATATACGCAGAAACACACACACCACCCTCCACTGCAACCCTGTCTCCTGCTCTTAAACAGATATACATAGGAATACACACATAACGGCACACCACCACATTGTTTTCTGCCATTACGCAGATATGCGCAGACACACACGCACAACCATCAATGACCATCATGTCGCCTGCCATGAAACAGATGTACTCAGAAACAAACACATCCCAGCCTCTACCACCAACCTGTCTCCTGCAATTAAACAGATAAAAGCAGAAACACACACATAGAGAACCCTCCTCCACCACCCTGTTTGATTCCATAATTCAATTATACACAGACACACGCACACAACCTTCCACAACCATCCTGTCTCCTGCAATTCAACAGATATATACAGAAACACATGCACTCAACCCTCCACTACCACCCTGTCACCCGCCATTAAACCGATGTATGCAGAAACACACACACACAACCCTCCACCACCACGTTATTTCCTGCCATTGAGCAGATTTTCACACAAATACACAAACTACACTCCACCACCACCCTGTCTCCTGCCACTAAACAGATATACACAGAAACACACACACAAACAGAACCCTCCACCACTACCATGTTTGCTGCCATTAATCAAATATACATATAAACACACACACAACCCTCCACCATCACACACTTTCCAGCGATTCAACAGATATAAACAGAAACACAGACATCTAAACACCATCACCCTGTCTCCTGCCATTAAACAGACATGCACAGAAACACACACAACCCTCCACCACGACCCTATCCCCTGCCATTAAACATATATACGTAGAAATACACAAACACACAACTGTTAACCATCAAATTAGTTTTTGCCATTAAACAGATGGACACAGAAACGCACACACAGTCACAAAACCCCTGGCCAACATCTTGTTGCCTGCCAATAAGCAGATATACACAGAAACACAAGCACAACCCTCAACTGCCACCATGTCTCCTGCCATGAAACAGATATAATCAGAAACAAACGCATACCGCCCTCCACCACCAGCCTGTCTCCTGCAAATAAGCAGGTATACACAGAAACACATACATAAACCTCCACCATCAGCCTGTCTCCCGCAATTAAACAGATATACACAGAGACGCGCACACACCAACCTCGACCACCACCCTGTCTCCTGCTAGTAAGCAGATATAGACAGAAACACATATACAACCTACCACGAACACCCTGCCTTCTGACCTTAAACAGATACACATTGAAACACACAAATATACACAACCCTCCACCACCACCCTGACTCCTGCCAGTAAGCACATAGACACAGAAACAAATACACTCTACCCTCCAACACCACCCTGTCTCCTGCTATTGAATAGATATACACAGAAACACACACACACCACCATGTCTCCTGCCATTAAGCACAAATACACAGAAACACACATACACAACCCTCCACCATCAACTTGCCACCTGCCAGTAAACAGTTATACACAGAAACACACACAGCACCCTCCACCACCACTCTGTCTCTAGCCCTTAAATCGATAGACACAGAAACACACACGCACACAACCCACCACAACCAAACTGCCTCCTGACATTAAACAGATAGACACAGAAAACAAGGCACACATCCCCAAGGCTGAGGCACTTGGGGCTGTTCTCATTGGAGAAAAGAAGGTTTAGGGGAGATTTGATAGAGGTGTACAAGATGATTAGGAGTTTAGATAGGGTTGACAGTGGGAACCTTTTTCTGCTAATGGAGTCAGCTGTTACGAGGGGACACAGCTTTAAATTAAGGGGTGGTAGGTATAGGACAGATGTTAGGGGTAGATTCTTTACTCAGCGGGTTGTGAGTTCATGGAATGCCCTGCCAGTAGCAGTGGTGGGCTCTCCCTGTTTATGGTCATGTAAGCGGGCATTGGATAAGCATATGGAGGTTATTGGGCTAGTGTAGGTTAGGTAGGCTTTGGTCGGCGCAACATCGAGGGCCGAAAGGCCTGTACTGCGCTGTATTTTTCTATGTTCTATGTTCTATGTTCTATCTCTCGACCACCACTCTGTTTCCTGCCGTTAATCAAATATACACAGAACCACACACGTACAACCCTCCGCGACCGCCCTGCCTCCTGCAATTAATCGAATATACACAGAAACACACGCACACAACCCTCCACCACCACCAGTCTGTCTCCTGTCATTAAGCAGATATAAACAGAAAAACACACACAACCCTGCACCACCACCCTATCACCTACCATTAAACAGACATACACAGAAAATAAAACATACACACAGACACCCCACCTACCAAAACTCTGTCTCCTGGCATTAAACAGATATACACAGAACGACACACCCACACAAAAAAAAAACCCTCTACCACCGCCCTGTCTCCCACCAGTTGGCACATAGACACGGAAACACAGGCACTCTACCCTCCACCACCACCCTGTCTCCTACCAGTAAGCACATAGACACAGAAACTCAGACAATCTACTCTCCACCACCACCCTGTCCCCTGCCATGAAACAGATATACGCAGAAACTGACACACACACACAAACACATGCAACACTCCATAAACACCCTGCCTCCTGCCATTGGTCAGATATACACAAACACACACACACACACACCAAACTGTCTCGTGATATTAAGCACATATACACAGAAAAACACTCACACAGAAAAACACACACACGCACACACACACACACACACACACGCTCACTCACTCAAACCTCCTTGACCACCCTGTCTCCTGTCATCAAACAGTTATACACGGAAATACACACACACACACACACACACACACACACACACACACACACACACACACACACACACACACACACACCCATGAAATTTATAGCTGGGGGAATGGCAGTTACGATGCGATTATGCATCATTTAGTAACCGTAGGATAGGGAAGGAACCTGCAGGGGATGGGCATGTGGAGCTTATTCAAGGAAAAGCTCCTGAGTGTCCTAGATAAGTATGTACCTGTCAACAGGCAGGACCCTGTAGAGCGCGGGAGCCGTGGTTTACGAAGGACGTGGAATATCTGGTCAAGAGGAAGAGGGAGGCTTATGTTAGGATGAGATGTGAAGACTCAGGGCGCTTGAGCGTTCTAAGGTAGTCAGAAAAGGCCGAAAGAGAGAGCTCAGAAGAGCCAGGAGGAGACATGAGAAGCTGTTGGCGGATAGGATCAGGGTAAACCCTAAGGCTTTCTATGGGTATTTAAGGAGTAAAACAATGACAAGAGTAAGATTAGGTCCAATCAAGGATATTAATGGGAAGTTTTGTGAGGAGTCAGAGGAGATAGGTGAAGCACTACATTAATATTTTTCGACGGTATTCACTCTAGAAAACGACAATGTTGCCGAGGAGAATACTGAGATCCAAGCAACTAGACTAGGTGGGATTGAGGTTCACAAGGAAGAGGTGTTAGAAATCCTGCAGAGTGTGAAAGTCGATAAGTCCCGTGGACCGGATGGGGTTTATCCAAGGAATCTCTGGGAAGCCAGGGAGGAGATTGCCGAGCTTTGGCATTGATCTTTAAATCGTTATTGTCTACAAGAATAGTGCTAGGAGACTGGAGCATTGCAAATGTGGTTCCCCATTCAAGAATGGGAGTAGAGACAACCCTGGTAATTATAGACCAGGAAGCCTTACTTCAGTTGTTTGTAAAGTGTTGGAAAAGGTTAAAAGAGATAGGATTTATAATCACCTGGAAAATAATAATTTGATTATAGATAGTCCGCACAGTTTTGTGAAGGTTAGGTCGTGCCTCACAAACTGTATTGTGGTGTTTGAAAAGGTGATCAAACAGGTAGATGAGAGTAAACCAGTTGATGTGGTGTATATGGATTTCAGCAAGGCGTTTGATAAGGATCCCCACAGTAGGCTGTTGTACAAAATGAGGAGGTTTGGGATTGCTGTTCGTCATTTTTATAAAGGACCTGGACGATGGAGTAGAAGGGTGGGTTAGTAAATTTGCAGATAACACTAAGGTCGGTGGAGTTGTGGATAGTGACGAAAGATGTTGTAGGTTACAGAGAGGCATAGATAACCTGCAGAGCTGGGCTGAGAGATGGCAAATGGAGTTTAATACGGACAAGTGTGAGGTAATTCACTTTGGTCAGAGTAACCGGAATGCAAAGCATTGGGCTAATAGATTCTTGGTAGTGTAGATGAGCAGAGAGATCTCGGTGTGCAGGTACACAGATCCTTGAAAGTTGCCACACAGGTTGACAGGATTGTTAAGAAGGCATGGATTAATTACCTTTTTTTTAAATAGAAGGATAGAGTTCAGGAATCATTAGGTTATGCTACAGCTGTACAATACTCTGGTGCGGCCGCACTTGGAGTATTGTGTACAGTTCTGGTCACCGCATTATAAGAAGGTTGCGGAAGCTTTAGAAAGGGTGCAGAGGTGATTTAATAGGATGTTGTCTGGTATGGAAAGAAAGTCTTCCGAGGAAAGGCTGAGGGACTTGAGGCTGTTTTCGTTGGAGAGAAGAAGGTTGAGAGGTGACTTAACAGAGATAAATAAGGTAATCATAGAGTTAGATAGGGTGGACAGGGAAACCCTTTTTCCAAGTATGGTGACCGCGAGCACAAGGGGGCATACCTTTAAATTGAGGGGTGACTGATAGAGGGCAGATATCAGAGGCAGTTTCTTTACTCAGAGAGCAGTAAGGGTATGGAATGCTTTGCCTGCAACGTTAGTAGATTCGCCAACTTTAAGTACATTTAAGTCGTCATTGGACAAGCATATGGACGTACATGGAATAGTATAGGTTAGATGGGCTTCAGGTTGGTTTGACAGGTAGGCGCAACATCAAGGGCCGAAGGGCTTGTACTGCGCTGTAATGATCTATGGTCTATGTTCTATGAACACCCTGCCTACTTCCCTTAAACAGATATACGCAGAAACGCACATGCGTACACAACCTTCCAGCACCATCCTGTCTCCTGCCAGTAAGCACATACACACAGAAACACAGATACTATACCCACCATCACCACCATGTCTCCTGCCATTAAGCAGATTATATACACAAACACACACACATCCCTCGACCACCACTCTGTTTCCTGCTGCTAATCAGATATACACAGAAACACACATGCACAACCCTCCACCAGCAAACTGTCTCCAGCCTTTAAAACAGATATACACTGAAACATGCACACAATCCTCTACCACCACTCTGTCTCCTGCCCTTAAACAAATATACACAAAAACGCACATACATACAAAACCCTCTACCACCACCCTGTCCCCGGCCATTAAATAGATATATGCAGAAACACACACACACATGCACAACATTCCATGAACAACGTGCCTCCTGCCATTAAGCAGATACATGCAGGAACACACGCACAACACTCCATGACCACCCTGTGATATACACAGAAACACACGCACCACCACCCTGTCTCCTGCTATTAAGCACATATACTGAGAAACACACGCACAAACCTCCACAACCACCCTGTCTCCTGTCATCAATCAGATATACACAGAAATGCACACACAACCCTCCACCACCACCATGTTCTTCTGCCATTGAGCAGATATACACAGAAATACACACGCACACCCCACTACCACCACCCTGTTCTCCTTCCATTGAGCAGATATACACCGAAATATACACACAACCTTCGACCATCCCAGTCTGTCTCCTGTCATTAAGCAGATATATACAGAAAATACACACAAACCTGCACCACCACCTTATCACCGACCATTAATCATAAATACACAGACAACCCTCCATCAACACTCTGTTTCCATGCATTAAACAGATATACACAGAATTAGCTGGCTGACAAGAGGCAGAGAGTGGCTGTTGATGGAAAGTATTCTGCCTGGACAAAAGTGTTGAATGGGGTCTCGCAGGGCTCTGTACTTGGGCCTCTGCTCTTTGTAGTTTTTATAAATGACTTGGATGAGGAGGATGAGGGGTGGGTTAGTAAATTTGCAGATGACACAAAGTTTGGAGGTGTCGCCGATATTATAGAGGGATACTGTAGGTTGCAGCACGACATAGACAGGATGCAGAGCTGCGCTGAGAAATGGCAGATCGAGTTCAACCTGGATAAATGCGGAGTGATGCATTTTGAAAGGTGCAACTCGAATGCTGAATATAGGATTAAAGACAGTATTCCTGGCCATGTGGAAGAACAGAAGGATCTGGGTGTGCAAGTACATAGATCCCTCAACGTTGTCACACAAGTGGATAAGATTGTTAAGAAAGCATATGGTGTTTTGGCTTTTATTAACGGGGGATAGAGTTTAAGCACCGTGGAATTTTGCTGCAGCTCTACAAGTCCCTGGTGAGTCAATACTTGGAATATTGTGTCCAGTTCTGGTCACCCTACTATAGGAAAGATACAAAAGCTTGGGAGAGAGTGCAAAGAAGGTTTGCCAGGATGCTGCCTGGACTGGAGGGCTTGCCTTATGAAGAAAGGTTGAATAGGCTCGGACTTTTCTTTCTGGAGAGAAGGAGGAAGAGAGGAGACCTGGTAGAGGTGTACAAAATAATGAGAGGAATAGAGTCAATAGCCAGAGAATTTTCCCCAGGTCAGGATTGACTGGTTAGAGAACTCATAGTTTGAAGATGTTAGGAGGAAGGTATAAAGTAGGTGTCAGAGGTAGTTTCTTTTTGATACAGAGAGTTGTGAATGCATGGAATGCGTTACCAGAGGTAGTGGTGGAAGCAGAATCTAAGGGGACATTTAAGCGACTGCTGGACATGCACATGGATAGCAGTGAGTTGAGGGGTGCGTTAGTTGTTACTATATTTTACATTAGGATTAAATCTCGGCACAACATCGTGGGTCAAAGGGCCTGTTCTGTGCTGTACTTTCTATGTTCTATGTTCTCTGACAAGTGTGAGTCAACCTCTGACAAACTAATGCCAACTGCAAAAGATGCTTAAAGACTTCATTGAGTTGCAAAGTTGTCAGCACTGCAAGTGTGTTTTGGTCATTGTTGATTTTTTTTTCCTTGATGGGTTGAAGCTAACTCCACTTCCAACGCTACTGCTAAAATTGTTGTAAATATTTTATTCAAGGAGATTATTACCTGATTTGGTATTTGCTTTTTTCCACGTTCTAACTATGCCCCCCATTTTATTGGAGATATTAATGAGTAATTATGTTCTCCTTTTGGGATCCACCACCAACGCCATTGTGCTTATTGCCCATCGGCAGCAGGGTTCATGGAGCATGGTGCCCAGAGTCTGAAAACTAAACTTACCAAATGGACTTCTGTGACAGGTCTTTCCTGGGTTAGTGTGGTGGCTCTGGTATTGTTCCATCTACAAGGAACTACTGTGGGGAAAACTCGCTTATCCCCAGCCGAAATCATCCGAGGTCGAGCTTCCTCTCGCCTTGGGATGATGCTTCCTGCCATATTCCTTTCAAACACATGACTAAGGATATGTCCTCCTGTGTTCTTTCTTTGACCAAAGTTTTGGGAGGTCTTCACTGTAAAGTCTGTGCTACCCATGAGAAACTCCCCTCCCTCAACAATATCCCAACTGTTGAATATCCTAACTCTTTTATTCTCATCATGATTTGGACAAGCTGCAGCCTCCAATCTCAATGGCAAGGGCCCTTCCAGGGTTTCCACACCAGTCTGACTGCTGTAAAGGTCGCCGGGCATTCCGCCTGGGTTCACCTTCATCATTCCAAAGTCATTAGATGACCCCTTTCCGGGGTCGGGGGGTGTGGTGGGGTGGATTGTGGTGGTGGTGATGATGGAGATGGAGACGATTGGGAACTGGAAGGCAAACCGGAATCAGCTTGTAACAAACTAATCTACTATGATATGGCTGCATGTTCCAAATCGTAGTTCTTCTTCTGTTTTACATACCCTGATCCTTAATGCAGAACGACCATTATGATTAAGATAGAACTTAGTCTGTTGTGTGGACTCGTTGCCACCGGGATTCGTGCTGAAGAGGGGGCTGTTTACCGGTGTGATCCTGAGCAACCAGAAACTGTGTACCGCTTAAGCTGAAAAGATGTCCTTATGTGCCCGAGAAACTGATTCCTTTGATGCATGGAATGTTACCAAGAATGACTGCCGCAATGGTCAACTGCACCAAGAAGATCGGACAGTCCATTCACAGAACAAGTCTCAATGGTCTTTACCCTGTCAAGGTGTTTTGTGCCATTTTGATTTCAGTTGTCCTTTCGCTTTTCCTGGTAAGCATTGCCTCTACTCAAAGAGGCCTAAATCGGCAAGTCGCAAAAGAGAAAGGGGGAGATGTCGTCCTTCACTAACAATTTGCTTTCGCAAAGTCATCATAAAATATTCAGCCAGCATGAAGTGGTCTGTTACGCCCTCACATCAGCAAAAGGCTCTTGGACCCCTTTACCCCTCCTGAAGCCCAACTACGGAGTATGGAATACCTGTTAGAACACTTATTGGATATAATCTTTCCTTTGATTATTACTTATACCCACCTGCTAGCCTGTGGAATTCCTATAATAAGTCCGGGGAAGCCTATCCAATTTGTTCCAACTGTACAGGATGGGGATGCACTTAAGTGAATGTGACTATGTTTATTCCATGTGCCTTGGTCCAATGTACCAACCGCTACTGCTTCCTGTGGTGCCTCGCATCTCATGCATATGCCTACTGGAGGAGTGTGTCTCTGTTATTGTGGGTATTCAGGCTCTTTGTGGTATTTAATGGCACACACCTTACTATGAAACCCGTAATAGCACCTCCATCTTCTCAATTGTGGGATGGAAGGAACCAGTCTGGGACAATAATCGCATCTCGTACTGAAAGACCCACCACTTTTTATTGAACAGCTTACACCCTAAGAGCCCAGTGCGACCATATTTTGCAGTAATGGACTACCCATACATTCAGGGTAGTCACAACGACAAGCCTGCTTCATATTGGGAAGCCCCCTCCATTATCTAAACTAAACCCGGATATTATTTTTTTCAGCCAAGACAAAGCGACTGTCTTCATTGTTCTTAATGAAATAGGTAATCCCTGTGCTGTAGCTGTAGGTGCAGTATTCATTACTACTACATTCTTGTCAAACTTCTTTGCACTCTTTTCAGGTTAACAGGGTGACCAAAACTGTACACAATACTCCAAGTGTGGCCTCACCAACGGCTTACAGAATGGTCACATAATGTCCCAACTCCTATATTCAATGCTTTGAACGATGAAGGCCAGCAGTCTAAATGCCTTCTTCACTGCCCTTTCTACCCGTGATTCCGCTTCCAGTGAAGTATGCTCTTGTGATCTGAGGTCCCTCTGTTCCAGAACCTGACTATTTACTGTATTAGCCCTACCTTTCCTTTACTTTCCAAAGTGTAACACCTCCAACTTTTCTATATTTAATTGCAGTTGCCAATCCTCAGCTCACTTCCTCATCAAATTAAAATCCCTCTATGCTTTCTGATAATGTTCTTTGCTATCAACAATACCTCATAATTTTGTATCATCCATAAATGTAGTAAGCTTCTTGGGAGTACTTGGAGTATGTTGAGCAGTTTTGGGCCCCATATCTCAGAATAGATGCACTGGCCTTGGAACGTGTTCAGAGGAGTTTCACGAGAATGGTCCCAGGAATGAAAACCTTGACATACGAGGAAACTTTGAGGACTCTGCATCTTTACTTAATGGAGTTTAGAAGGATGAGGGGAGATTTAATTGAAATATACTGAATACTGAATAGTCTGAACAGAATAGATGTGAAGATATTTCCATTGGTAGAATAGACCAGGACCCGAGGATACAGCCTTAGAGTAAAGGGAACAGCTTTTAGATCGGAGATCAAGAGAAACGTCTTCAGCCAGTGAGTGGTGAATCCATGGAATTCAATGCCACAGAAGGCTGTGGAGGCCAGATTACTGAGTATATATAAGACTGAGATGGACAAATTCTTGATTGTCAAGGGGATCAAGGGTTATGGCGAGAAAGCAGAAAAATGGGGTTCAGATGCTTACTAGCCGTGGCTGAATAGTGGAGCAGAGTCGATGGGCTGAATATTTCAATTTCTGCTCCTATGTCTTATGGCCCTCATCATGCCTTGTATATTCACATTCAGAACATTTATGTAAATAACAAATAACAAATGTCTCAGCACTGACACTTGTGGCACACCATTCGTTTCAGACCTCCAGTCTGAGAAACAACCTTCAACCACCACCCTCTGCTTCCTACCATCGAGACAATTTTGAATCCAATTAGCTAGCTCTCTCTGGATCCCATGTCACCTAAACTCACTGACTAACCTGCCGTATGGGACCTTGTCAATAGTCTTACTACAGTCCGTATACAGATCATCCATTGTCCTACCCTTATCTATTCTCACGGTTATCTCTTTGAAACAATTTAAAAGATTTGTCAGACATGATTTCCCACACACAAATCCATGCTGACTATTTATAATCAGACCTTGAATTACCAAATGTTGGTTTATCCTGTCTCTCATTATCGTCTCCAACCACTTGCCTAACACTGATGTTCCGCTCACTGACTAAGAGCTCCCTGGGTTGTCTTGGCTCCCTTTCTTAAACAATGGAACCACTCCAGTGGCAAACGATGAAGCAACAATCTGTGCAAGGGCCTCTGCAATTTCTTCCCTAGCCTTATAACATCCGAGGATGGACATGTTCTTGCCCAGGAGATTTATTCACCTTATTGTGCTTTAAGGTAGCAAATACCTCCATTCTGGCAATATGTATGACGGCCAAAACATTCCCACTTGTTTTCCTTATTTCCTTAGTATGCATTATTTGCTCCTGAGTAAACATGGAGGAAAAGTATTCATTAAACAATTCCCCCCACCTCCTGGTGATACCACACAAGGACGGCCATGCTCATCTGTAAGGGGACCTATTCTCTCCTGAGTCACGTTTCTACTCTTAATATGGCTAGAGAACCTCTTGGGATTATCTTTCACATTTTCTAAGAGATGCATGTCATGCCCTTTTTAGGGCTTCTGATTCCCCTCTTAAGGGTGCTTCTATACTTTGTGTAGTCATCTAAGGATTGACTTAAGCCCGATATCTTAAACCCAATGTATGCATTCTTTATTGTGCTTACCAGAGCCTCAATATCCCTCACCATCCAAGGATCAGGTTACCCCTCAAATACCGTCTATCTAATGAAAATAATCCTAATTTGTTCAATCTCTCTTCATGGCTGGCACCCTACATACCAGGCAACATCCTGGTGAACCTCCTCTGCACCCTCTCCAAAGCATCCACATCGTTTTGCTCGTATGGCGACCAGACCGTATGCAGTATTCCAAATGTGGCTGAGCTAAAGTATTATACAACTGTAACACAACCTGCAAACTCTTATATTCAATAACAGGTCTAATAAAAGAAACCATGCCGTCCACCTTCTTCACCACTCTACTGATCTGCCTTGCCACCTTCAGGGAACAATGGACCTAGACACCTATATGTCTCTGTACATCAATTTTCTCCAATACGTTTTTTTATTTACTGCATAGTTCGCTCTTGAATTGGATTGTCCAAAATGCATCGCCTCACATTGTCCAGATTGAACTCCATCTGTCATTTCACTGCCCATCTCCCCAATCTATTTATATTCTGCTGTATTCTCCTTCACTGTCTGCTATTCCACCAATCTTATTGCCACCTGCAAACATGCTAATGAAACAAGCTACACCATCCTCCAAATCATTTATGTATATCACAAAAAACAATGGTCCCAGCAAGGGCCCCTGTGGGGCACCACTGGTCACAGATCTCCATTTTGAGAAGCTTCCTTCCATCATTACTCTGTGTCTCCTGTTGCCGAACCAGTTCTCTATCCATCTAGCAAGAACACCCATACAACTTCACCTTCTTCATCAGCCTATGGGGAAATTTATCAAACGCCTTACTGAAGTCCATCTGTATGACATCTATATCCCTTCCCTCATCAATCAACTTTGTCACCTCTTCAAACAATTCTATTAAGTTTGTAAGCCATTACCTTACCTGCACAAAACCATGCTTCTAGCACTGAGAAGTCATTTTATTCCAAATGGGTATATATCCTACCCCTCAGTATCTTCTCCAGTAGCTCCCCTACCTCTGACGTCAGGCTGACAGGTCTGTAATTATATGGATTATTCCTTAATAAAGGAGACGCCATTAGCAATTCTGCATTCACCCAGGACCTCCCCCGTGTTCAAGGAAGCTGAAAAATATCTGTTAAAGCCTCAGCTAATTCCTCTCTCGCTTCCTTCAGTAACCTGGGGTAGATCCCATCCAGACCTGGGGACTTGTCCATCTTAATGTCTTTTGGAACTCACAACACTTCCTCCCTGCTTATGCAGACTTGACCAAGAGCAATCAAAGATCTATCCCGAACCTCAACATCCACCATGCCCCTCTCCATACCAATGCAATATACACATTAAGAATCTCTCCAGATTTCTCTGCTTCCAAGCATATCTTTCCTGCTTTGTCCTTGAGTGGGTCAACCCTTTATCTCGCTACCCTCTTGTTTATTATATATGTCCAAAAAGCTTTGACGTTTTCCTTAACCCTGCTCGCTAAGTATATCTCATGACCCCTTTTCGCCCTCTTAGTTCCTCATTTCAGATTGGTCCTACATTTACAATATTCTTCCAAGGCTTCCTCTATCTTCATTCGCCTAGACATTATGTACACATTCTTTTTCCTCTTACCTAGTCTCACAATATCACTTGTCATCCATGGTTTCCTAACCTTGCCATTTCTATCCATAATTTTCACAGGAACATATCTCTCCTGAACAATAATTAACCTCTCTTCAAAAGCCTTCCACATATCAAATGCGGATTTCCCTTCAAACAGCTGTTCCCAATACACGTTCCCCAGCTCTTGCCGAATTTTGCTATAGTTGGCCTTCCCCCAGTTTAACGCACTTCCATTAGGACCACTCTCATCTTTCTCCATGACTATTGTAAAACTAAAGGAATTGTGATCATTATTCCCAAAGTAATCCCTTACTGAAACTTCCACCACCTGGGCGGGCTCAGTTCCCAACACCCGGTCTTGCACGGCCGCTTCCCTAGTTGAACTATTTTTACACTGCTCTAGAAAATGCTCCTGGATGGTCCATACAAATTCTGCACCAGCTAGACCTCTAACACTGAGTGAATCCCAGTCCATGTTGGGAAAATTAAAATCTCCCATCACCACCATTCTGTTGCTCCTACAACTTTCTATGATCTATCTATATATTTTTATCTCGATTGTTGTCGGGAAGCCGTTAGTACAATCCCAGCATTGTTACTGCACCCTTTCTATTCCTGAGCTCTGGCCATATTGCCTCACTGCTCGAATCTTCCATGGTGCACTCCTTCAGCACAGCTGTGATATCTTTTGCGACCAGTGACGCTTCTACTCCACCCCGTTTCCCTTCCTCGTTATCCCGCCTGAAGCATTAAAGTCCTGGGATATTTAGTTGCCAATCACGGCATTCCCTCAAAAAGTCTCAGTAATGACAATAACATTATTTTCCCAGGTACTATTCCAAGCCCTAAGTTCATCTGCCTTACCTACTATCCTTCTTGCATTAAAACTACAAGTCCCTCTGTGTTCATCCTCCCCTTCCTGCCTCCTCTATCCCTCAGTCATGCTGATTTCATGATCTAGTTATTTAGGCCTTAGTTACTAACTCCTTTCTGTTCACCAAACTCCTCACTTGTTTCCCGATCCCCTGCCACATTAGTTTAAACCCTTCCCAACAGCGTTAGCAAATGCACTCCATCGGACATTAGCTCCAGTCCTACCCAAATGTAGACCGCCCCATTTGTAATAGTCCTACCTCCCCGAGAACCGGTCCCAATATCCCAAACATCTGGACTACTCCCTCCTGCTCCATCTCTCAAGCCACGCATTCTTCCTGATTATTCTATCTTTGCTAGTCTGACTAGCACTTGACACTGGAAGCAATCCTGAGATTACCACTTCTGAGGTCCTACTTTTTAAACTTGGCTCCTAATTCCCTAAATGTTTCTTGTAGGACCTCATCCCAGCGGCACATTAATCTAGGGAGACTTAATTCAGGTACATAGAGTATTAGGGATACTATATTAGACTGAGGAATGGACTCTGTAACTCCAAATAATGATGATCTTGTTCCTGTTGATCATGTTTGTTTGAATGTCCTGCGTATTGTAACCTGCACGCCTTGTTCTTTCCAAGTTTATTTTTCACCCTACGATCTGTATGTCCATGCTTACTGTCATCTATCTGTACTGCTTGCAAATAAAGCTTTCACTGGACTTTGGCACATGTGACAATAAATCTAATATATTAATTATTTCTCACCCTAACAGTGTCTCTTTTAGAAATATGCGATCTTTGCTAACCCTCAAGTTTCAACATAATCGTCCCTCTTTGTCACCTACCATGACAGATTAAATACCCAGTTCCATCACCATCTCTTCATGGTGTCATCATCTCATGGATTAGACTGCTGATACTTGTTTGAGCTGTGTCTGTGTTAATGAGATCGTGCCTTACAAAGGAGATCATACCTGTTCACAGTGCCCCAAATACTCTCTCATCAAGGCCCTACAAATACAGGAAGACGGCTTTACTTATGCACTTGAATCATATTACAATGAAGGGCAGCATACTGTACAAGGTGCTCAATACTTAACGCCCTTGGAAGACCGATTTTTGGTGACTCATGATCAAGGACATTCAGGTCCTTTTTAAAAAAAACAACACTTCTCAACCTTGTACCATTTAATCAACACTAAATGAGATGCATGCTGTTTATTTCTCACATCCAAGTCATTTCTATGTCTTGCAAATTGTTTTGGTTCAAACACTGAAACTTGTGATATCCCATGAGTAACTGCCTTCAGTCCATAAAAGTGCAAGAAACTCTGTATTGTTTCCATTGACCAATTCTCAATCCATGTGGTATATCTGGATCACTCCGTCTGCAACTTATCAATGTACTCTAACTTCCTTTGTTCACTTGTTAGCAACAATGCAAACATTATTCTGCAAATTCAAATACACCACACCCACTGGTTCTCTTTTGTGGATGCATCAACTAACAAACTCCACAGGTTTCTCAAAGATAATTTCCGATTCCTAAATCTAAGCTGACTCTGCCAAGTCACATCATGATTTCCCAAGTGTCTAATTATAAAATTTCTCACAAAAGGTTCTAATATTTTCCTCAGTCCTGACATCAAGGTACCCACTTTTTTTTTCGTATCCATTCCATTCCGGTTTTAAATACTTAGGATTAGAATAACTACTTTCCAGTCTGCAGGAACGAGAATTTCCATAGTCTAAAGAATTTTGAAGGGTAATCAATACTTCTTTCTTGTCATGACAACGTTTAAAAGACATTTGGATAAGTACGTGAATAGGAAAGGTTTGGCCGGATATGGGCCAAGCGTTGGCAGTTGGTACTAAGTTAGTTTGGAATTGGAATAGTCAGCATGGACTGGTTGGACCAAAGGGTCTGTTTCTGTTCTGTATGACTCTACATCACTTTCACTAGCTGTATTGCCACGTCCCTGAAAACTTTGGGATGTAGCTCATTGGGTGCAGTAACTTGCCAAACTTCAATTCAATTAGTTTTTGAGTAAGTCCACTTTATTAATTCTAATCATGCACATGTTCTTATTTTCACCAGTCAATCTGTCCCATATTATTTCTAGTTGATTTTCGGTACCTTCCATTGTGGAGACAGTGCGAAGTTATTACCCTCAGCAGGAGGCAGAGATGTATACTGTCACTGTGTGAATACCTCGGAGCACTCAACTGGGAGATGATGAACGTGACACCCACTCCCCCTCAGAAAGTTCTAGAATCAAGACAGTTCAATGAAACTGTCACTTCCTGATCACTGACAGCATAGTCCTCTCTCTCGTGTGAGGTTACAGGTTATGGTGAAACTCATTTTAGAATCAAACTGACTTCACACTTTGCACCTGGCATAGGTCCAGGTCGAGGTAAGAAAAAGTTTGTGATCAAAATATTGTAACGAGAAGAGTTGCCAGAAGAGAATTGTAACTGGAAAGGTGTGGATGATGGTTTATTCAGAAACAGTGTTGAGGCAGAAGTGAAGACTGGGGATATTGTGAAGGTGGGAATGGACAGGTTTTGTGGTAGACGGAATATTGAGATATAAATCAGTTCAGGATAAAATGGGGTAATCGTGATAATGAATACTTCCGTTTCTCCTCAGATGTTTGTAAGCGAGGGATATGAAATTCATGGCATAGAAATGGAGATTGCGATTGAAAGCGAAGACAATAGTTTGGATCTTTGCCAAATATGCACTACAGAGAAAATGATGACATTCACAACGGGTTAGAGAATTAGTAAATGGGCAGAGATAGACTCACCGGGAACACCAACAATAGCGAGGATGGGATAGTAACCTGCCTGAATAGTCATTACACAGCGTCAATCGAGATGTTGTTACTACACTGAAGTCTTCTCCACTACAACAACTTCCAATATAAAATTGCTTCTGGGCACAACTGCCCTGAACATACACAAGAAATACGGATTTCCCTGGAATTTACTCTCAGAGCTCTTGCCAGTTAATTGTTTATCGTTTACACAATGCAATTCTATAATCTGTTTGTAAAGATGCAAACATCTTATTGCACAATGTGCGTGCCTTTTCTTTTTGAGATTTTTTTCTAGCCTTAGCGCAAAAGTAAGTGTTCTGTTTAAAATTGACCTGTTTATTGGGATTCAAGGATCAGACATAGTATGTGTTTTTCATGGGTTAAGAAACAGAAAGGTATAGTTGACAGTGGCTGTGGAGACTGATGAGGAGTAAAGTGACATCCCCACCAGTCCCCAATGTCTTCTTGACAGACAGAATAAAAAGATTGCAGTGAAAGGAACAGAATATATTCAGAAGAAGGAATGGCAAGTGACAATGTAAGCAAAACAGAATCGTTTCAAATGGAATGGCTGTACAGTGATTTTGTGTGTGTGTGTGTGTCTGTGTGCGCGCGCGCGCACGCACGCGTGCGCAGGTAGATACAATTGTTCATATGTGTGCAACATATTCAGAATGAACAAGAGAGACATACTTAACAAACAATGTGTTGTACAAAATTTATAAAATATAAGTATGTTATTTAATCTTCAGCTGAGATGTTATGTTCCCTTTCTCTCAACGTACCGTCTGGCTCCTGCCCCAATCTGGCATTCCCTGATCTAATCTTTCATTCTTATCGGGATGGATGTTATAAATTCCTGCTTCTGGTGTTCCAACTTGTTTCAGTTAATCCATTTTCTACCAGGAAACATATACTGGGTTTTGTCAACAGGTGGTGCTTGTCATATTGATGGAGATAAAGGTTGTGGCACCAAATCCAGGATTTTAACTTATTAATCTGTTGCACATACACTGTACAAAGGACCAAAGCACACAGGAATTGTCAAACCAAATACGGAAGCACATCTAATTCTATCAATCATGTAGACTTCTCTATTTTTACATCTCCACGTCTATATTCTCTCTCTCTGTCTCTATCTTTCCATCTAGTTAATAAATCCTCCAATCGTTCTTCGTGTCCCATGTCTCAAACCTCCCTCATTCAGTTTACATCTATTGCTCACTTTTGGATCAGATGGCTTATAATTGAGTAATGTAACTAAAAAGAGAGGAGGGAGGCGTTAGCTAGAGTTAGTTGGAAGGGAAGCTGAGCACGGCAATATGGTGAAGCAGCAATGACAGGAGTTTCTGGAGATAATTCAGCAGCACATCAGAAATTCATCCCAAGTAAAAAGAAAGATATTCAGGGGAGGCAAGGCAGCCGTGTGTGATAACGAACTCAGGGACAGAATAAAAGTAAAAGAAAATGCGCGCAATGTGGCGAAGATTATTGGGAATCTAGACGATTAGGAAGCCTATAAATTCCAGCACGGATATCTAATTACAGCAAATGGGAGGAGAGGGTGAAATATGATATTACGCTTGTTAATCATGCAAAAGAATATTGAAAGAGATTTTTAGATAAATAACAAGGAAGGCAGGGAGTAAAGAACAAACAAAGGAATGTTGGAAAATGAAGCTTGAATAGTTATGAGAAGCAATGGAATGGCAGTGGAATTGAATACATTGCAACAGTCTTCATGGTGGAAGACACCAGCAAAATGTCAGAACTTGAAGACAGTCAGCAGGTAGAGGTGAGTATAGTGATCAACAGTAAGGAGAAGGAGTTGGGGAAGGTGAATTTGGATCAATCAGCGAGACCAGTTGCAGAACACCCCATAGTTCTAAAGGAATGCCGAAGGTGATTATGGAGGCACTGCTGGAGATTTTTCAGGTAATTTTGGAGTGAGGGAGGATTGCTAAATATAACCACCCTGTTTAAGGAGAGAGGGACACAGAAGACAGGAAATTACAAATGGCCAGGCAAGTTGAAACTGTTGCATAGAAGGACTTAATGGATCCTTACGTGTATGAATATATGCGTGGAGTATAAGAACAAGGAAGTTCTGAAGTATATTGGACGTGTTGTGATTAAGCTACAGCATAACAAGAGTTACATTTACAATGCTATTGCGAACAGAAGACTTGAAAGTACGGTTAAAACAAAATAAATCATTTCGAAGCAGACAGGAGCATTAGTGACAAAGAGACTGTTTCCTTGACCCTGTAGTGAGAATGTTGAGGTAAGCTTGTCAGTAAACAGACTAAAATAAAATGTATAAAAAGCACAATAAAATCTGTTGCTGCGGATATAGCAACACATATGAAGCTGAAAAAGCACAGCAGGTCAGACAGTATCCTAGGAACAGGAAAGTCAACATTTCAGGCTGAAAGACTTCATCAGGATTGGGCCGGGGGAAGGGGAGCTGGAAAGTAAATAGTGGGAGGGGCGTGGGGCTGAGGGAAGGCGAGATGGGATGACGATAGGGGATGCAAGTAGGGGGATAATATGATTGGTCAGTGGGAAGGGTGCAGCGGATATACGAATAGGAAGATGGACAGCTTAGGTCAGGTCAGGGAAGGGGAACATGGGATAAGGCTGTGGTTGGAGAGATCTTGAAGCCAGTGAAGTAAATATTGAGACCTGTGAACTGTAAGCTCTCCAGCTGAAAGATCAGGTTGTGTTCCCTAGTTTCTGTTTGTCCTCATCTGACAGTGGAGGAGGCCAAGGATGGACCTGTGGCCGGATGAGCTGGGGTGGGGGGGGAGTAATTGAAATGGATGGCAACTGGAATGTTGGGTTGGTTAAAGCGTTCAGAGAGCAGATGCTCCATGAATATGTTCCCCAGTCTCCCTTTGCTCTCCCTGATCGAGAGGAGACCACATTGGGAGTTGGAGACGTGCTTGGTGGGGCAGGACCAGTTGCTCTGCACGCAACAACCAACCCGACTTTCCAGTTACCTTCCATTTTAATTCCCCTCCAACTCGTCCGGGGACATGCCCATCCTTAGCCTGTCCACTGTCAGAGGAGCACCACCTGGGGTTTTAATTTTGGAGGTGATATCCCAAGGGCCTCAATATTGACTGCAGCAGCGTGAAAATTCCTCCATGTCCGTTCGCCTTGTCCAGACCCACCTGTACATCTTATCACTCACATATCCGCTCCACCCTTCCCACTGACCAATCACAGTAACCTCATGCCTGCATGTATACACCACCATCATACCTACCCTTCATCATTCCATATCCAATCACTCCATTTCTGGGCTTCCCTCGCCCTCGCCAGTCCTGACGAAAGGTCCAAGATCAAAATATTGCCTTTTTGCTCCTCTGATTCTGTCTGGTCTGCTGTGTTTATCCAGCTCCAAGTTTATTAACTATGGCCTCCCGCACCTGTAGTACTTACTCTCTCCAAGTTGTGGAACAATATAGTCTACATATAAGAAGAAATACATTGGGACATTTGAAAAGATCACTGACTCGTTCCTCATTTCTTAACAACCCAACACACACCTTCCAGGTGAAGCAGCATTTCACTTGTACTCTTTCAATCCAATCTCCTGTCATTTCCCTACTCACAATGCAGTCTCATTTACACTGGGGAGAACAAACAGAGACTACATTGAGGAACACTCCCAATCTTTCTGTTATAAGAGCCCTGATCCTCTCATTGTTTCCCATTTGAATAACCTACCTTGCTTTCATGCTAATATTTCGGTCCTGGGCTGCTGCAATGTGCCAATGAAGCACAACCTCAGCTCGAGTTACATCTCACATTAGACTTTGGTACGCTACAGCCTATAGAAGTTAATATTTAATTCCATAATTTCACAGCCTGATGCCATTATGGCTGTTCTCAAATCGTCATACATTCCTTCTCCTGGTCTCCCAATGAATTTGCCCTGTTTGTGAATCTTTTGTCTTGCACTCAATTAAGGAAACCGGCTCCACTCTTCACAATCTGATATATACTCATTTTACATTTGATTCTCTTTTACCAAAAACAAAAGTCCATATGTCAGTGACATTGCGCCTCCACGCCGTCTGTTTCCCATCACCCCTCCTCTACCTCTGGCAAGAGATTGAAAAACCCTTTTTCCAATCATTTTCTGTTCTGAAGAAGTGTCACACTGGACTTAAAACGCTAACTCTGTTTCTCTGTCACTGTAGATGCTGCAGATCTGCTTTGTTTCTCCAGAAATGAACAAAACACATTTTCAATAAAGCAAATAGCTGTTGATACCGGAAATCTAAAACCAGAACAAAAAAAGAACTGGCGAGCCTTGAAGAACGATCACTGGAACCAATGACTAACTCTACTTTCACTCCACAAATGCTGCAAGACCTGCTTAACGTCCCCAGCAATTTCTATTTTTCAACACGTTTCAAAGATTTGTGTCAACGTTGCTCAAACCCCCTGTCCAACCTGGAGCACCAGATACCGGGAAGTGAAAGATTACGCACGATGAACAAATTCATTGGTTCTGAAACTACATGAGGCTGGCATCACTGACACGACAGAGCACTTACTCTTAGTCAGGCAGAGAAACAGAGGGAGACGTATTCACTCTAAACACAGAAGGTCGCATATACTGGAAGGGAAAGGATCCAGATGAATATATTAAAGTGTGTTGAGGAATGAGACAAACTGTAAGTGTGACACCATGGTGAGACCCTCAGTGGAATGAGAATATAAAATTGGACGTGTACCACAGCAGAAACCAGAGTAGGTCACTGAGCACATGGCTGATGGGTGAATGAGTGTCGGTGTGAACTGGGGAACAGGCAGCAGAACTGTATTAGAGATATTGCAGCTCAAACCGTGTATTCCATGTGGTACTGCAGAGCACAGCAACAGCAGAAGCAGAAGTATATAAAACTATAACCTGTAACATTTTGCAACGGATAATCCCTCAGTCTACCATTACCATTAAGCTGATCTATGGTTCAGTGGGGAGTGTGGGTAAACATACCAGGGTCAGAACCATATGTACCTAAAACTGATGACAACCTGTTATAGATCCCTCACTTGACTGGTTATATTCCAAACAGCAGAACTAACATCTTATATAGAGGGCGCAATGATCCCAAGACTAACAGATCAGATCGAAACTCAGCAGTCCTGCCACACCCAGTCACAAATGGATTAATTAACTCACTGCAGAAGAGTGTCATACACATGTCCCCATCCTAAATAATGGAACAGCTCTGCACATCAGTGCAATAGACAAGGATTCGTATCTACACCATACTCAGCCAGTTGTGTTGAATTTACGATTCAACTCACCTCATCAGTATGCCCACAGAATCACAGATGACAGTTTTCAAACAATTTGATTCGCTCTATGTGACACGAAGAAACATCTGAACACAGTAGATACGACATAGGCAATATAAAGCAAGCCCTGGGGAAGCCCTGGGCAATATAAAACTGTCCCTGGGGAAGCTGTTTCATTCCATTTCTGATTCTGGCATCTATCTGGCAATGTGGAAAATTACTCTGACAAATCTCTTAAGAGGAAAATAATTACAGTATGACCAATATCATCCCCTCAACTCCATTACGACAGTCAGATGGGTGGGAGTTCTTTTTGACAGCGCTGTGAAGCAGCACAAAAATTACCTGCTCAGTATGGTTTCCGATGGGTCCTCATGTGGGGCTGGTGCTGTTGTGGAAATGTCACTGGATTACTAATCCAGACCAAGAAAATGCTCTGGCAGTTAGCGGAAGTCAAAAGCAATTAATAAAATGTTGAGATCCGAAATCTGGTGTAAGTAACAGTGACCGTGAAGCCAATGTTGATTTTAAACACCAATTTGCTTCTCCAATGTACTTTCAGGAAGTGAATCTCCCGGACTTTCCTGGTCTGGCCTAAAAGTCACTCCAGACACACAGACATGTGATCAACTCTTCAATGGTCTCTGAAATGGCCAAGCAAGATACTCAATTGTATCAAATTGCTCCGACACCTTAAAGGATAAAACTGGACAGAACAGCCGGCACCAGCCTCTGTATCAGAAAAGAGAATGTGAAACACAATCCTGTCGATCCTGCAGAGACCTCCTCCCGAACATCTGAGAGCTTGTGACAACATTTACAGTGTTTTCCCACAGACTGCACTGAAACATCAGGAAAGGAGTAGGTTATTCAACACAGTGAGCCTCCACTTTCTCATCTTGGCTGGCAATCTCCTCACTGCATTTCTCCTACAGCAGACTGAGATATATTGCAATTCATTTCATCAACCAAATGTTTGAGATGTTTGAGAATAGCTGGGACCCAAGGACATATTCCTGAGCTACTCCATGAACCTTCATCTCCAATAAAAGGATCCTTTTATTCCTGTGTTTCCGGTCCAAGGGCTCCTCTGCTGGAGCTTGTACACTCTGACCTGCTGTCTTTTTCTTATTTTCTCCCTCACTTTTCTCTTTGTAACTTACTGGTCTCAAACTAGCCCCATGGTTTGGAGCTTAAGCTGAGCCCAGTGCGGAGGAGAGTGAGTCCTTACTTACTTTTCCGGAGTAAGCAGAGTACGTGGAATTGGCAGTGGCTACATCAGCAGAGGCAACGTGGATATGATAGGGGCCAGCAGCAGAGAGTGATGCCTGAGGATTAGAGACTTGTTGAAGATTGGGTCCTGCACTGGTGATGATGAAGCGGATAGTGGAAGGCCATCATGGTAACATCGGTGAGGTGAGTCCAGCAGTAAGAGACATGTCTCTGACATTGGAAGGGTCTGGCACAGGGGGTAATGAGCCGGTGGTAGAGGAGTATCTGCCCAATGGCAAAAATGGTGCCTGAGGATCAGCATCTTCAATGTTGCTAGGGTCTGGTGTAGATGGTGATGTAGCTGTCTTGGAGGGATTGGGTTGCAGGGATGGTCTATAGTGAAGAGCTGTTTCACAACTCATCAACTCTCTTCAAGCTGTATCCTCTGTTTATTCATTTTCTTCAATTGTCACCACTTTGTGGCAACACGTGAAAGCTTTTCACTGTATTTTGTTGTATTGATAATGTAAAATGCACCAGGTCATAAAAATTAAAATCAAAAACTTTTACTCTCTCTTTCCTGCCAGCTGACCCATTCTGAAAACATATCCAAATATTCACCACAATCCCACAAGATTTGATTTTGCACACTGGGCTTGGGACTTCAGCAAAAACCTTTCTGAAAATCTCTCTTGTAATCGTATCCGACTGAATCATCTCTCCCTCAGCCTTCTCTGCTCCAAAGTAAACAACCCGAGCTTACCCAGCCTCTCTCCATAGCTGATATGCTCCACCCCAGGGAGCATCCGGTGAATCACCTCTGCACCCCTCCACTACAATCACATCCTTCCTGCAATAAGGTTCCCAGAACTACACACAGTATTCCATCTTGGTCTAACCATAGACTTGTCTAGCTCTGACAATGTATATGTTGGGGAATGAAGGTTGTGCCTACGGTTCCCTCTGCCTTCTTAACTAACCTATTAACCTCAGTCAAAAAGTGTGTTGCTGGAAAAGCTCAGCAGATCAGTCAGTATCCAAGAAGCAGGAAAGTCGATGTTTCAAGAATAAGCTCTTCATCAGGAATGTGGCCATCATTCCTGATGAAAAGCTTATGTTCGAAACGTCAACTCTCCTGCCCCTTGGATGCTGCCTGACCGACTGTGCATTTCCAGAATTTCACTTCGTGATTCTGATCTCAAACATCTGCCGTCCTCACTTTTTCCCTAACTTGTGAACCTGTGCAATCACAGTCAGGGATCTGTGGAGAAACACCCTCTGAGCTTCCCAGTGTACTGCCATTCATTGCATACCCTATGTTTGGTTCCTTCTTCTAAAGTATATCACCTCATAGTTATCAGGGTTACTTTCCATCTGGCCATCGGACCATTCCATCTGTATCTTCCTGTAATATCTTCCTCACTGCCAACCACCCGGCCAATCTTTGTGTCAAACACAAACTTAATTATCACACTCCCCCACCCCCTACACATTCGCATCTAGATCATTTATGAATGCCACAAATAATAATGGACAGAGCACTGATCCCTGTGGTACACCAGCAAACACTGGTCTCCAGTTACACATACAGCCTTCCGCCACCACCCTCTGTCTCTTGCCACTAAGATAATGTTTGATGTAACTCACTAAGTTACCCTTGATATCATGATTTTTTAAAATCAGTTTCCCATATGGGGCCTTGTCAATGGCCTTGTTGGAAAACCATATAAACACCATGCTCGAAGCTATACAATAAATTTCATTTGGATTGGCTTCCCCTGATGATGTTATGCTGACTATCCCTGATCAAACCTTGCTTCTCTAAATGAAGATCAATTTTCTCCTGTCCTATTTTCTGCAATACTTGGCCTAACACTGATCTAATACTGACTTGTCTACAATTCCCCGGTCTATTTCCACCACCCTTCCCATAAAGTGGGACCACTTAGTTGTGCGCCAGTCATCTGGCATCGCCAACTTCACTGTGGTCAGATTCAACTTAAGCATTTAACTCAGGGCCTTTTGTCCTTTGTCTCCAACAGCAGCCTGTGGTACAATTCACCCAGACCTGGCAATCAGTCCAATTTTATACCAGCCAAATCCTCCGATCCCTGCTCGCATCTTATATCAGTCTGTTCAAGAGCTTCCCAATCCATCTTCTTGAATTCTGTCCCTGCAATCTCCTTCTCCCAAATAAAACAGATATGGAGCTCTCATGTAATAATCGATCAATGTTCTCCAGCTTCACACACAGAGTGCTCCCTTGGTCTCTAAGGGCCCTAGTTGTTTCCTGGTTATTCTGTTCTGCTTAATGTACGGGGATTCTTCCTAACCTTGCCTGGCAGGAATTCTCCCTGCCGCTGTGTCAGTCCGTCTCTCTGTGTGAACTTTCTAAGCTTCACTGCGATCTCCTTTCATTTTGGCAATCACTGGAGAACACAAACTGCGTTTCTCCATCAGTTAATCTTGCCTCTAATAAAATAGACATGAAATTAACTGTTTAGTTTCTGTGTAATTACCTAGTTCTCTGCAAGAAAATTCTTGTGTGGATAGTCCCCAATACACACGTGTCTTTACCGTCACTTTCCCATCAAGTATCAAGATAAGCGTTTGGTGATCCTTATGTTTCTTGTTAGTTTGTATTCTTGTTCTTTTTGGTTTTCTTATCAGTTCATTGATCCTCCTTTGCTGGGTCCCACATATTTCTGAATCCATTGCTTACCACAATATCTGGCATTTTTCTGAGCTGCTTCCTTTGATCTAATGCAATATTTAACTTCTTTTGTTAACTATTGTTAAGTCACCTTACCCTTTTGCTGTTTGCCCTGTGGTGGACATGTGCATATTGTACATTTTAAGGTGTTTATTTAAACAACAACCATTGTCTGTCTGCCAGTAAATCTTTTCATGTACTTCTCCAATTCACTGAAGCTAATTTGCCCCTCATACATTCATCACTTGCATGACTCAGGTTTATAAACACAATTTAAAAAAAAACGTTTGTATTCAGACGTCATATAAAATTCAATACATTATGATTAATATTCCCAGCACCTCCTTTACAGCAGTGTTTTTAATTAGCTCTTATGATCACATAACATCAATTCGAAAACTGCCTGACCTCTACCTCAGTGCTCAAAATACTGTTAAAGAAAACCATCTCAAACATGGTCATGAAATCCATTTTTCCCAGCAGTAGCATTCGCATAGGTTAACACAGTTTAGTCGCAGATTGCAGCTGGTGATTATCACAGTAGTACCCACAAACCTACGTATATATTTCCCTGTTTTATAACATACGCAACGTCTGTATTGCAGCTTTCACTTTGATATATAACTTCCATCAATGTTTGCTTCTCCTTGCTGTCTCTAATTTCCACCTTACCAGGTTCTGTGGAATCTGAGCGATGTGGCCTCTGGGGAGATTAATGGTAGATTCAGGTGAGACATTTCGTGAGGCTTTTGTGGACGTTGAAATAATCTCGTCACGTTGTTCGTTATTCTCAAGTGTCATTGTGGTATTTTCACTAGATCTCCCATTATGCTGGTGGAGAAGAGAAGGAGAATGGTCTCTCAGCAATGCTGTGTATTTCCCCCAGACAACTGAGACTGCTGTAAACTGGGTGGGAACCTTACAGCAGGCTCGTAAAGTGTTGCTGCTGCTCTCCAGTATCCTAGTGAGATCACATCTGGAGTCTGCTGTACATATTTAGTCTCCTCACTGAAGAAACGATATTATTTTCTTGGAAGCAGCTCAGAGATGGTTCCCTCAACTGATTCCTTCCATGAAGGTGTTAACTTATAAGGAAAGGATGATCATATTGATCCAATACCCATTGGAGTTCATGAGAATGAAAGATGATTGTATTTTTACATAGAGCACCGGAAGGAGTCAGCAACAGAAGACAATTACACAGTCAATGGAGGAATCCATTCCACTTCTCCAGCCTGTTACACAGGAACAGCAGAAGGATATTCCAGCTTTGGACCCTGTTACACCTGAACAGGATGAGGCTATTCAGCCCCTGGAGCCTGATATACAGTTAAGGAGGAGGCCAAACAGCTCCTCGATTTTATAACACGGGACCAAGAGGAGGCTGTGCAGCACCAGTATCCTGTTACACAGCAACAGGATCAGCCCATTCAGCCTCCTCAAGTCTGTAACACAAGAATTGGAAGAGACTGGAAGAGGTCATTCAGCATGAGAATTAGAGAAGGGGATAAAATTATTTGAGACTTGTGGAAAGGAAGAGTTCATTCGCACATGTATCTGTTATATGGGAACACGAGAAGACCAAACGCTTCCTTGATCCCATTTCAGGGATGCAGGAGGTAATTGTTCAGTATGAGACTGTTATGAAGGAATATGAAGAGACCCTTCAGCTCCTCAAAAAGTTATACAGCAACAGGAAGATTTCACAAGCCCTCAAGCTCCTGACGTATCATCAGAATGAGGAGAAGCAAGTCTTGAATATGTAAATGATGACGTTCTGTCTATTGAGACTTTAATGTAGGAACACGACGTGGGCATTCAGTCCACTGAGTGTGTAAACCAGGAACAGAATTATTCCATTCAGACACTCATGCCTCTTACACAGCGATTGGAGCAGATCTTTTAAAGCTTTGTGTCTGTTCCACGGGAACACTGGAAAGGGAACGTTGAGTTACAGAAAGGGTAGGAATTAGGATAATCATCTTCAGTAATGAATAAAATTAGTGAGCAAACTGTTGGGAACTAAGGGAAATTGTGAGAATCCACTATTAATTAATTAACAACAGGAGATTTGCAAAGTCAAAATGGAATACATCAGAATCAGCATGGATTTTTAAAGAATTTATTTGTTAGAGTTCTTTATATATGTGACTAGCAACGTAGACAATAGGGATCCTGGAGGCGTAAAGTATCTGGAATTTGAGAAAGCATTTATTAAAGAGCTGCACAAAAGATTAAGCTGCAAAATAAGACAACATGAGTTTGGGAGGAAGTTATTCGCTTGGATAGAGGGCTCGTGAGCCAACAAAATACAGAGAGATGGAATAGATGTTTTGTTTAATGGCTGACACCTTTTGGGATTCTTTTGAGTTCAGACAGCATGACCCGACTATTTCTCATCTATTGTATTATTTGGATGAGGGGATAGAAGACTTGACAGCCACATCTTCAGCTGATGCTAAAACAGGTGGCAAAGTAGGTTGATGCAATGAAGATGTAGAAAATTTACAAATGGACTTGAACAGTTTAGATGAATGGGCCAACATCTTGCAGATAAATTTAATGTGGATCAGTATGGGATTATCCATTTCGATCAGAGGAATCGAACTTGTTATGGAAATGGAAAGCAACTTCAGAGTGCTTACGTGCAGAGGGATCGGGGTGTACTTGTGCATATCACAGAAGGCCCACATGCAGGTACAGCAGGGAATGAGAAAGGCAAGTGCAATTTCAGCATTTAATTCTAACCGAATCGAATATAAATGAAGGGAAGAATTGCTGCAACTCTGCAAGGTATTAGTGAGACTGTAACTGGCGTTCTGTGTACACTTCTAGCGCCCTGACTGCAGAGGGATGTAGTTACAATGAAGGCAGTTCAGAACAAGTTCATTAGATTGATTCCAGAGATGAATTTGTCTTTTGAAGAGCATTTGAGCAATTCAGACCAATACTCTCTGGAGTTTAGAAAAATGAGAGGAAACCTCATTGAGGTCTGGAGGATGTTAAAGGTGATTGACAATGTCGGTGTGGAGTGGATATTTCCTCATGTGGAACAAACTAGAACAAGAGATCATAGTTTTAGGATTAGGCAGAGCAGATGTAAAACGGGGTGAAGAGAAATTACTTCTCTCAAAGGGTTGTGACTCTGTGTAATTCACTGTGTCGGAGTGCAGTGAGTGCTGGGACATTGAGTAAATGATGGGATAAGGAGAGCGACCAGGAACATGGGACTGAGGCCTCGTTGACATCAGCCATGATTGTATTCAATGGCGGATCACGCTCGCGGGGCTGGATTGCCGACTGATGCTCCTTGTTCTTATTCAGTCTTTCGACTGTGGTACACCGGAATGGGGGAGGACTGGTTATCAAACAGGAAGCAGGCACTCTGGATATATCAGTCTCAATCAGTTCGACAGAGCGTAGCCAGTGGAGTCACACTGAGTCCTCAGCTCTTCACAATCCAAATCAATGATCAGGAGGAGTTGAACAGATATACTGCTACTAAGTTTGGTGTTGAACTGAGTTGTCAAGACAGTAAGTTATCAAGAGAATGTGGAGAGTCTGAAAATTGATATACACAGGTAAAATCAATGAATAATAGTTTACCATGTGGAATATAACTGAATATACAACTTGCAATCTGTTTCAGGAAGTTTATAAGGCAGTATTATCCTGTAATGGAGAGAGATTACAGGGCTGAGTGAAACAGCTTGTTCTGGAGGTTTCACTCTGGCCCGTTCAGACATGGGAAGTGTTGATCCATCTGATGCTCACAGTGGCACCGATGCTGTCAGTACAAACGGGATATTTTTATGCATTTGGTGGGTGGTGCGGAGTGGTGAGGGGGGTGGGGTGGGGGGGTGTTTTGAGCTGTGTGCGAAGAAGACGGCCTTTATCTGAGATTCCATCCTTTATTTTCAAATGGACATCCGAGTACGATGGGAATGACTGTTTCTGAATGAAGAGACTTTGGGACAGGGGTATTCACCAACATGATGTATTGTGCATGGGCACACTGCAACATTAATGAAGTGAGAGTTCCTTCAGTTCTTCTACCTCTCCCCATTGACATGGAACCCTATAGAGCTATGTACACCATCGGGAATCCCATTATATTGGGAAAACAAAGATACACCCTGCTGAGGAGAAAACATTCACCTCATCCACTACATAGATCCTCCATCACTGAACGGTGACATTGATGCTGAAATGCTGGGAGATGACCGATATGTCATGCACTCCTGCCTGAAACGTTCCAGATCATAGAAGCTGAATGCATCAGTGACACTAACAGCCACTGGCAGTACCGTCCTCCCCCGGTGTGAAGCTGCAGGTCGTGTTGACAGAGGTGACCCAGCTCTGTGACCAGCTCCTTGTTCAGTCAGGGACCCCTCACACCCTGCTCCTGGGTTAAGTGTCCCTTGGGTAGCTGGTCTTGGAAAACCCGGAGTGGATACAGCAGATCCCTTTCCCTACACACGCTCACTCCGTGGTTTCAGAGCTTCCCCTCTCTGCAGCCTGTGCTCCATTTGTTGTTCATGTTACAGACCCAGATGCTGTAACTACAGTTCCCATGCTCCATTCAGAGTTGGATCACAAAATCCTCTGGTATCCCTGAATGTCTGAGGCAGCTCACAGCACAACCTCCAGCAAACCATCCCCAGCATCTCCACGAACTTTTCAATAACAGGAGACAGTCAGAAGCCCCTCAGCTGCAAGTGTTATACACCAGGCCAGACCACCACAAAATATTTTTCTTTTTTTAAACGTAGATGTGAATTGGATGTTCCTGATGTGTTGTGATTGGCCAACCCGTTCAACATTAAGCAAAATGCAATCCATTCAAACACTCTAGTTAAACCACAATCAAAGAGATGAACAATTGGGGATAGCTTCTTTACTGGAACACTTACGCAAACAATTGATACAGTACCTTCTACTCATTAACTGTTCTAATACAGGAACATCCCATAAACATGCCCCTTGACAAAAAGGTAAATTCAAACTCAGAATCTTATGTGCAGTTCTCCAATCCAGGACGAAGCAACTTCAAGAGAGTTTTCAGAGAGATGAGCAGCTTGGGATCATGTACTGAAACCTGCAACCCTTCTGGGATCCCTAGCAGCTTCTGATTGCTGCAGCTAAAAACAAAACGAGAAGACCTGGTCTGAGAGAGCTGTCACTGTCCTTCCATTGTTCCCACCAGTTTAATAAATCATAAAGGCCTCCTGAGTTATTTACTTCTGCCATTTTCAGGCAGCAGTTCGGCATTTCTCTATTTAAGTATTTTCTTCAAAAAAAAACCCATAAGAAAATAATCTTTTTAAAGTGACAGTTTCGTCACACCTTCCACTTTAAAAAAAATGACCCATCAATATTCACAGATAGCATCATTTTAAACCCCTTTTTCTTACTGTTACAGCAGACTACTATATATATATATATATATTCTATTGACACTACGCATGCAAACATTCACAACTCCATTCTATTTCAATCAGTTTACTCCTGCCACAGAACGCCTCTGTCTTTCTTCATCCAAGTCTTGACACCTTATCAGCAAGCACGGTTTCTCGTCCAGTCACCTGTATAACTTCCAAATTGGATGGCATCAATACTAAGTGCTGTCTGAACAGACTGGAAGTTTTCTCCTTAAATTTCTCCAAAAATGTTTAGGTGTTGTGATCAATATAACGATTTGTCTCAGACACGTTATTTACAAGTTAAATGCTGAAATGTTATAAGGCCAAGCTCAAGGCCTCTTTCCCAATTGTGGAATATTTCTGTTGATGGTTTCACCGGACACTCCAACCACACATTACATAAAGGAGCAAATCTCATCTCTCCAAAAATCCTTCTCAATGACAAGTCTCCTCATGTCTCAGCATAAAACAATTACATGCTTCTGTACCTCTCAATGCTGTAACCTCTTTACCTGCTACTCCTGGCCTACACAAGTAAACCTTACTCTCACAGGTATATGTTTTAAGAAGGTCTTGCATATTCTTCTCAATGCCTAACAGAAGCCAAACTTTGACTCATGGATCAACTTATCATCATCAGCCATTTCAGCTTCTAATCTCGCCATTGTAACTCTCTGCTCTTCCACACGAGTTCTCACGACTGCAGGAAGTGAATTTTTGAACTACTCCAAAGTAAGAATCTCTCTAAGAGTGTCATAGATTGTTCTCTTTTTAATACCCTTACCCACCTTTCAAAATTAGTTTGTTTGATTCTTTCAAACTCAATGTACGTTTAACCAGGGATGCTACTTTAGATTCCTAAAATGCTGTCTGTGGGCTTCTGGCATAAGCTCATATGCACTTCAGATTGCTTTCTTCACCCTCTCATACTGGCCAGATACCTCCTCCGATAGGGATGCAAATACCTCACTCCTTATACCTACTAGCTTTGTTTGGATCAACTAAATTCATATGGTCACTGATCAGTGCATTCGTTTAGCCACTTTCTAAAATTAAAAAGGCTTTTACATCCCTCTCATCAAATGTAGACAATGGCTGGATGTTTTTAAACAGATCCCCACCAGGCCTTTGGCTACCATAGATCTGCTCCTCCTCACTATCCTCCCGTGTCAGTGTACCATCTACCTTCATCTCTGCTTTCTAAGTCGACTTTCCTCTCAAATTGTTAACTTTTGAAGTTGAAACTCTCTCCCTCTTTCTACTTTTCTTGTTTATTTTTCTGTCTTTCTTAGTCCTCTCCTTTTCTTTTAATTCTACTTTTAATCGTATTTCAAACTCTTTCAATTCCTTTTTGTGTTCAAGCTGCCTCATCAACAATTGAATTCCAGCCATTTCCAAAAATTCTGATGGTGTTTCAATCAAACTTTAAATGCCAAGGCACAGCTGTAATTATTTCTCCTTTTCTTACAGAGGGTTGGTGTGGACTTGTTGGGCCAAATGGCCTGTTTCCATACTGTAGGGATTCTAATTCTGAACCCAATTTGGTATTGCTGATTTCGAACCAGACAAGATTGCAAAGTTTGCTATGGACCAGATCAGACTGCTTTAAAATACTTTCAGATGGGAGCCTGGACGCTAACCTTGTCTTATAGTAAAGGTAGATGCGAAATGAGTGTTACAGATGTGATGCTGCTGGTCAAACCACACAGCTTAAAGCAACACACCATTTATTTAAAATCTGTAATAATAACATATACAAAAAGAAGAGGAATAAAGAATAACTTAACTACTGGAAATCTTATCAGAATAAGAGATACAGTACCTTCTACTAATGAACTATTGCAATGTACTACCATCCCATAAATACATCCCTTGGCAAAAAGACACGCCCAAGGCCATTCAGTCTTGCTCGATCAGTTCAAAGGGACAAACACACAAGTCACAATTTCAGTGGACAGGCGCAGATTCAAAGCTGCTGAAACCCAATCCAACATGGAGCAGCACATGGGACTCACCGGAAAGTGAACAACAGCCTGACACACCACCCCACCCCCTTGTCCATGGAGCACCACATGGGACACACCGGGAAGTGAACAGCAGCCTGACACATACCAATTCATTGTTTCTGCGCTTCACAATGCCAGCACTCCATACACTCGGGAACCAAAAACCAAGGAGAAAGTGAAGACTGCAGATGCTGGAGATCAGAGCTGAAAATGTGTTGCTGGAAAAGCGCAGCAGGTCAGGCAGCATCCAAGGAGCAGCAGAATCGACGTTTCGGGCATGAATTTCCTGAAGAAGGGCTCATGCCCGAAACATCGATTCTCCTGCTCCTTGGATGCTGCCTGACCTGCTGCGCTTTTCCAGCAACACATTTTCAATCAAAAGCCAAGGCCAGGGAAAGATACAGAGGGACAGAGAGATTCATATTAAATATGGAAACAGTTAATTAACTGAGAACATGTTGTGGAAATATGGAGAAAAAGAAATGGCAGTGGGACTAAATAGAGGATGAAACCTTTAGAGTACGAAATTTTAAGAATGAGAACATTGAATAAAGGTATTTTCAGATCAGCTGAAATGGTTTGTTTCATCAAGTTCTGAATCGGTTTCACAGAACACTTCAAACAACATTAGCTGGGACAAGATGACAGACCAACATGGAGAGCTGAGTAGGCCACGCTAGTGCATTGCTCAGTAATCTGGATTATCTGCCTAGCATGAGGAGAACTGCAAACCTTTACTATCATATGGGAACGATACACGCATCAAATACACACAGCAGGGGAAGATTTCTATCTCCATTGGACCAGTATAAGTGTGTGTGTGTGTGTGTGTGGGTGGTTTTGGATGGGGGGTTAGGACGGCGTGTATTTGGGGTGTTGAATGTGAAAATTATTGCTTGAGAGAAAATACACTTAAAGGAAACCAGGTTAAATATGAACAACTGGCAGGGATTTGGATATCGACACAGAGAGACTGAGGCAATTTTCATGGACAGATGAGTGAAAGTGTTTGAGAATATTAAAATAAAGGCATTGACGCACACAATAGCGATATTGATTAGTGTGCACACATGAAGGACAGATGGATGGGATTTCGGTCTGAATTCGAATCATGTTTGTTTCTGCAGGTTTCAACTCAAGAGTGTCAGCAGCAAATGTTGTCATCATTAAATCTGTATTATACAGCCCAAGTTTCAAACAGCAGATGGGTTAAGCTAATGAAGTACTCTCTGGAGCAGTGAGTAGTTAAAGTTAATAATGGTCAAGGAATGGTGTCAGAAATCAGCTCATGGCCAAAGGGATCACCACATTTGTGATTCGCCAGTTTCAACCATAACATGCGTGTTCCCCTCTATGCCACTTACCACCCTGACTTGGAAATATACCGCTGTGCCTTCACAGTCGTTGGATGAGAATCCTGGAATGCCCTCCCTAATGGCATTGTGGGCCAACCCACAGCATGTGTACTGCAGCAATTTAAGAAAGAAGCTCACCATCACCTCCTCAAGAGCAAATCGAGATGGACTATTAATGCTGGCCAGCCAGCAACACCCAAGTCCCACAAATGAATGAAAAAAGATATTGGCCAGGATGGGATGGTTGTCCAGGAAGGAAATGGAGTTTGTAAAGATAATAGAGGACAATGACCTCCACACTCCCAATAATTAGATATCAAGGGTGAGAGACAAGAGCTGAAAATGTGTTGCTAGAAAAGCGCAGCAGGTCAGGCAGCATCCAAAGAGCAGGAGAATCGACGTACGGGCATGAGCCCTTCTTCATGAAGAAGGGCTCATGCCCGAAACGTCGATTCTCCTGCTCCTTGGATGCTGCCTGACCTGCTGCGCTTTTCCAGCAACACATTTTCAGCTCTGATCTCCAGCATTGGCACTCCTCACTTTCTCCTGAGAGACAATGGTTCACATCTGAACATGATCAGGTCAACGTAGAGACCCATGAGTAACACTGCCAGAAGCAAGGAGGGAGACAGTAATTGAACAAGTTCAATGGTGCCATTAGTAGCGGTTTGCAGAGTGAATATCTGGATTCAGAGTGTTAACATGAACAATAAAAGTGGCAAGAAGTGAAGTCTATATAAAAGAACAGTAATGCAGTCATAACTGGGTTATAGAAAAAAGTCTGAATGGTGAGACTTACCAGGGACACCAACGATAGACAGGAGAGGATAATAAAAATATTGAATAATGCGAAGAGCATAATAGATCCGTGATGATAATGATAACCGATCATAATATGTTGAAAGAAACCAAACATCATCAGATAAACTCCTGTCCATTGTTATAACATTTCAGTCCAATATTCTCAGATTCTGATCCATTGTTGGAAATTTCCAGTCAAATATTCTCGGTTTCTGATCTCTCCTCCCACTCTCTCTGGAGGTGCTGATCCCTGTCAGTACTGTCGGTGATGCTCCCGCTCATACTATGGCATAACACATTGAATGGAGCCCATTTATCATTGGAAGATACCTTCCACTGGGATAATTACAAAACATGGAGACTGACATTAATCACAGTCACTGAACAAACAGGTTCAGTTAACCCCTTCCTTCTATAACATTTCATATCGCAATAAAAGGGAATATTTACTCAGTCTGGATAGAATGGATGAGGGTTACTGACGGAAGGACTATAAATCTTTCTTTTTTTTACTTTTTCCGTGTATGTGGGAATATTGCCAGAACACTGCAGGGCTGTATGTGTCCCACTCTCTTTGTAAAGGGCAGAGGATAAAATAACAGGCCACCTACAAAAGATGTTGGTGGGGAAATTTCTGGATACATTAACGCAAAGGAGAAAGTGAGGATTGCAGATGGTGGGGATCAAAGTCGAGAATGTGATGCTGGAAAAGCACAGCAGGTCAGGCAGCATCAGAGTAGCATCGACATTTCTTGTGTAAGCTTTTCTTCTGGAATGAGGCTTGTCGCCCAAAGATGCTAAGAGATAAATGAGAAGGGGATGGGGTTGGGGGAAGATAGCTGAGAATGTGGTAGGTAGATGAAGTTGGGGTTAGAGGTGATATGTCGGAGAGGAGGGTTGAGCAGATAGGTGGGAAGGAAGATGGTGATAGGGGCAGTGCTGAGTTGGAAGATTGGATCTGGGATAAGATGGTAAAGCAGAAATGAGAAAACTGGTGAAATCCACTTTGATCCCATGTGGTTGTAGGGTCCCAAGACTGAAGCTGAGTGGTGGAGGAGCTCCAAGACCTGCGTGTCCATGGTGGAGTGGGAGGGGGAGTTCAAGTGTTCAGCCACAGGGTGGTGGGGTTGGTTGTTGCCGGTGTCCCAGAGATATACTCTGAAGTGTTCCACATGTTGGCGTCCTGTCTCCCCAGTGTAGAGAGACATCAGGAGTAATGGCGACGTGTGTAGAAGTGCAGGTAAAACTCCGAATGGTGTGGAGGGATCCATTAGGGTCTCGGACCGAGGTGAGGATGCAGGTTTCCCAATTTTTACGGTGGCAGGGGAAGATGCCAGGAATGGAGGGAGAGTTGGTGGGTGACGTGGACCCGAAAAGGGAGCTGTGTTGGGAATGTTCTTTATGGAATGTAGATCGGGGAGCGGATGGAAACATATTCCTGGTGGTGGCGTCTGTTTGTAGGTAGCGCAAATGGGGGAGGATACTGCGTTGTATCTTGGTGTGATGGAAGGTCAGGAACAGAGTGTTCTTTCCCTATTGAGTTTGGAGGGGAAAAAGTTGAAGGCAGAGGCACAGGAAGTGGATGAGATGCTCTGGATGGCATCGTCGACCAAGTGGGAGGGGAAATTAATGTTTTTGAAGGAAGAGGCCATGTGGATATACACTGGGTTCAGAGTGTGGTACTGGAAAAGCACAGCAGGGCTGGCAGCATCCGAGGAGCAGGAAAAGTCGAAGTTTTGGACAAAAGTCCTTCATCAGGAATCGGGTTTTAGCACCAAATATCGGTTTTCCTGCTCCTCAGATGTTGCCTGACATGCTGTGCTTTTCCAGCACTACACTCCTGAATCTAATCTCCCGCATCTGCAATATTCACTTTCGCCTACACGCTAGGTTCAGCCAGTTCTGTAATACTGCCTTTAATTCTGTTCTCACTGCTGTAGGAAAATGTTGTTAAACTTGAAAGAGTTCAGAAAGGATTTCCAAATTTATTGACATTTTTTGGAGAGCGTGGTGGTGTCGAGTGATGTTGAGGTATGCCGAGAGTATGAATGGGCTGGGGCTATATTTCCTGGAGCATTGGTTCTGAGGAGTGACCTTTCTGAGGTTTATTGCGGTGAATCCCGATGCTCCAGGGTGAGCAATGCCAACGACCAGGAAATAGACAGAACAGTTATTCACATTGAAACTGGATAATTACTCATCGACAACATGTTGGCGAACGATGGAGGTAGACTGAAGAATGTGACTGGCTGGAGGAATCAGAATTTGGAGGGTCCAATCACATGAATGAGAACAAAAATAAAGGCATTACCATATCAACTGAAAGTATTAGTTATACCACATTCTAAATCCACCTCAGTGAACCAGACCAGACACCATAAACCCAGAGGAGATATCTGTTTGGCATGGAGGTAGACTGAAGAATGTGACTGGCTGGAGGAATCAGAATTTGGAGGGTCCAATCACATGAATGAGAACAAAAATAAAGTATTACCATATCAACTGAAAGTATTAGTTATACCACATTCTAAATCCACCTCAGTGAACCAGACCAGACACCATAAACCCAGAGGAGATATCTGTTTGACATGGAGCACTGCGCAGACCAGACTACGTGCACTGCTGAACACCACCTGCAACCAGTCCACAGGGAACACTGTGCATACTATAGCAGTCCTTGTTCTATAAACCCAGATGAGATATGTGTTCAGCAGGGAACACTGTGCAAACCGGGCTGGTGTACTGTGCAGTACAATGGCAATCTACCTAGAGTGGAAAGGTACGCTGGCCACATAGTGCTTTGATCTATAAACCCATATGAGATTATGCAACCAGGGTGTGGAGCTGTGTCCAAACCCAGTGCATTGTTCACTATATTAGAACATTTGTTAGATCACTGCCCAGCGTTGGGAAACTTGCAGCCCATGCTGGACAACAGGATGTGCAGCTCCCATCCAATTACAGCTCCATATCTCCATT
>NW_026869243.1:178899-188899 GCF_020745735.1 Hemiscyllium ocellatum | reverse complement strand
CCTGCCATGGGGTCATGAAACGCGCCCGGTGGCATCAGGGAAGAACCACAAGGCCCTGGAGCAACGGCCCCTTAACAGGAAAGCCGGCCCGCCAAGGGACCTCCCACACCAGACGGTCGGAGCCAGATCGATCAAAGTGTGGACCGCAGCGAAGTCGCCCCTCGCACCACGCTCGCGGGTCCGGGTTGGAAAACTGGGTGACGAGCACCACAGGGCGGCAGAGCCATCGCACTTGCCGGGTGGCAGAGGAAGGACCGGACTATGTACCATAGCGGCCAACGACTCCCAGAGCCGGTAGCGCGGCGTCTGCTCTCAGCCTAAGAGGCTTTTGGGAGTGCTCAGGCAAGGGTCAGCCTGCACCCTTGCTGGCAGCACCCAGGGGGAACCAGGACGCTTGCGTCTCCCGCCTTCATTTTCGACACAAGCGCCTGAGGAGGGACACCACCCCTCCCCTTGTGTCAAGAGACCTCCGCACTGGCCTCTGACTGATTCTTAGAACGGACGGAAAGAGTCGGGCAAGCCTGTCAAAGCTTTGAGCGAATGTCAAAAGCTTTAGACTGCCGCGAACCCTCCGGCTTGCACTGAGACACGAGGTCGATGTGCTAAGCACCCCGGGGCCCCTTTCGCCTGCAGGTCCCGAGCCGCCAACATGTTCTTAGTATCGTGTTCCCCAAACCTGGGTGACGGGCACCACAGGGCGGCAGAGCCATCGCACTTGCCGGGTGGCAGAGGAAGGACCGGACTATGTACCATAGCGGCCAACCACTCCCAGAGCCGGTCGTGCGGGGCTCGAGGTCTGCTCTCAACGTCACATGCTTCTGTGAGTGCTCAGGCAAGGGTCAGACCACATCCTTCCTGGCAGCACCCAAAGCAACCAGGCCGCTCGTGTCTCTCGCCTTCATTTTTCGACACAAGCGCCTGAGGAGGGACGCCACCCCTCCCCTTGCGTCAAGAGACCTCCCCACCGGCCTCTGACTGATTCTTAGAACGGACGGAAAGAGTCGGGCAAGCCTGTCAAAGATTTGAGCGTATGTCAAAAGCTTTAGACTTCCGCGAACTCTCTGGCTTGCACTGAGACCCGAGGTCGATGTGCTCAGCACCACGGGGCCCCTTTCGCCTGCAGGTCCCGAGCCGCCAACATGTTCTTAGTATCGTGTTCCCCAAACCTGGGTGACGGGCACCACAGGGCGACAGAGCCATCGCACTTGCCGGGTGGCAGAGGAAGGACCGGACTATGTACAATAGCGGCCAACGACTCCCAGAGCCGGTTGTGCGGGGCTCGAGGTCTGCTCTCAACATCACATGCTTTTGGATGTGCTCAGGCAAGGGTCAGACCACATCCTTCCTGGCAGCACCCAAAGCAACCAGGCCGCTCGCGTCTCTCGCCTTCATTTTTCGACACAAGCGCCTGAGGAGGGACGCCACCCCTCCCCTTTGCGTCAAGAGACCTCCCCACCGGCCTCTGACTGATTCTTAGAACGGACGGAAAGAGTCGGGCAAGCCTGTCAAAGCTTTGAGCGAATGTCAAAAGCTTTAGACTTCCGCGAACTCTCCGGCTTGCACTGAGACGCGAGGTCGATGTGCTAAGCACCACGGGGCCCCTTTCGCCTGCAGGTCCCGAGCCGCCAACATGTTCTTAGTATCGTGTTCTCCAATCCTGGGTGACGGGCACCGCAGGGAGGCAGAGCCATCGCACTTGCCGGGTGGCAGAGGAAGGACCGGACTATGTACAATAGCGGCCAACGACTCCCAGAGCCGGTTGTGCGGCGTCTGCTCTCAGCCTAAGAGGCTTCTGGGAGTGCTCAGGCAAGGGTCAGCCTGCACCCTTGCTGGCAGCACCCAGGGGAACCAGGACGCTTGCATCTCTCGCCTTCATTTTCGACACAAGCGCCTGAGGAGGGACGCCACCCCTCCCCTTGCGTCAAGAGACCTCCCCACCAGCCTCTGACTGATTCTTAGAACGGACGGAAAGAGTCGGGCAAGCCTGTCAAAGCTTTGAGCGAATGTCAAAAGCTTTAGACTTCCGCGAACTCTCCGGCTTGCACTGAGACGCGAGGTCGATGTGCTAAGCACCACGGGGCCCCTTTCGCCTGCAGGTCCCGAGCCGCCAACATGTTCTTAGTATCGTGTTCTCCAAACCTGGGTGACGGGCACCGCAGGGAGGCAGAGCCATCGCACTTGCCGGGTGGCAGAGGAAGGACCGGACTATGTACAATAGCGGCCAACGACTCCCAGAGCCGGTAGTGCGGCGTCTGCTCTCAGCCTAAGAGGCTTCTGGGAGTGCTCAGGCAAGGGTCAGCCTGCACCCTTGCTGGCAGCACCCAGGGGAACCAGGACGCTTGCATCTCTCGCCTTCATTTTCGACACAAACGCCTGAGGAGGGAAGCCAACCCTCCGTGTGTCAAGAGACCGTCCCCGCCCCGGCCTCCGACTGATTCTTAGAACGGACGGAAAGAGTCAGGCAAGCCTGTTAAGACTTCCGCGAACTCTCCGGCTTGCACTGAGACGCGAGGTCGATGTGCTCAGCACCACGGGGCCCCTTTCGCCTGCAGGTCCCGAGCCGCCAACATGTTCTAAGTATCGTGTTCTCCAAACCTGGGTGACGGGCACCGCAGGGAGGCAGAGCCATCGCACTTGCCGGGTGGCAGAGGAAGGACCGGACTATGTACAATAGCGGCCAACGACTCCCAGAGCCGGTAGTGCGGCGCCTGCTCTCAGCCTAAGAGGCTTTTGGGAGTGCTCAGGCAAGGGTCAGCCTGCACCCTTGCTGGCAGCACCCAGGGGAACCAGGACGCTTGCATCTCTCGCCTTCATTTTCGACACAAACGCCTGAGGAGGGAAGCCAACCCTCCGTGTGTCAAGAGACCGTCCCCGCCCCGGCCTCCGACTGATTCTTAGAACGGACGGAAAGAGTCAGGCAAGCCTGTTAAGACTTCCGCGAACTCTCCGGCTTGCACTGAGACGCGAGGTCGATGTGCTCAGCACCACGGGGCCCCCTTCGCCTGCAGGTCCCGAGCCGCCAACATGTTCTAAGTATCGTGTTCCCCAAACCTGGGTGACGAGCACCGCAGGGAGGCAGAGCCATCGCACTTGCCGGGTGGCAGAGGAAGGACCGGACTATGTACAATAGCGGCCAACGACTCCCAGAGCCGGTAGTGCGGCGCCTGCTCTCAGCTTAAGAGGCTTTTGGGAGTGCTCAGGCAAGGGTCAGCCTGCACCCTTGCTGGCAGCACCCAGGGGAACCAGGACGCTTGCATCTCTCGCCTTCATTTTCGACACAAACACCTGAGGAGGGAAGCCAACCCTCCGTGTGTCAAGAGACCGTCCCCGCCCCGGCCTCCGACTGATTCTTAGAACGGACGGAAAGAGTCAGGCAAGCCTGTCAAAGAATTGAGCAGATGTCAAAATCTTTTAAGACTTCCGCGAACTCTCCGGCTTGCACTGAGACCCGAGGTCGATGTGCTCAGCACCACGGGGCCCCTTTCGCCTGCAGGTCCCGAGCCGCCAACATGTTCTAAGTATCGTGTTCCCCAAACCTGGGTGACGAGCACCGCAGGGCGGCAGAGCCATCGCACTTGCCGGGTGGCAGAGGAAGGACCGGACTATGTACAATAGCGGCCAACCACTCCCAGAGCCGGTAGTGCGGCGTGCGAGGTCTGCTCTCAGCGGAAGAGGGTTTTGGGAATGCTCAGGCAAGGGCCAGCCTGCACCCTTCCTGGCCGCTCCCACGGGAACCAGGCTACTTGCAATCCTTTCCCCCAATAGCAAGTGCCTTTTGGAGGGACGGCCGGAGTCAACGTGGGGTTTGCCCGCCCTCCAAAGTGTCAAGAGACCGCCGCACAGGCCTCTGACTGATTCTTAGAACAGGCAGCAAGAGTTGGGTAAGTCTGTCGAAAATTTGACAAAGTGTCAAAAATTAGACTTCCGAGAGCTCTTGGGCATGCACACAGGCCTGTCATTCAAGTGCTCTGCCCGCGGAACCGTTTTTCGGATGCCTTTCAAAGTGGTCCCGCGCCGCCATTTTGTTCTAAAAATCGTGTTCCCAGAAATCTCCGGGTACCCCGCCAACCTCACTGTGTCACAATGTCAAGTGGCACTGAATGGGTCTGAATTTCAAATTCGACTGCTTCGCTCTGGAACTCGAACCCGGCAAAACCGTTTGGATTTTTCCCGGTCCAGACTTCCGCGGCAGACAAAGTTAAAGTTTTCGGGCTGCAGACTCAAAACGACATCTGGCCAACCGCCGGGCTCAATTCGCCCAGTTCCTCCGGCACTTCGGAACTCATGTTCGGCATGAGTTTTTGAATCTTTCCCGATGCTTCGGCATTTTCCTCCGCTGACACTTAGAATATTTTTCACACTTGGCCGAAAATTTTTCTAAGTTTTTCTGGTTACTGATTTCTTCTTTTCGGGCATTTTTCTAAGTTTTCTTGGTTACTCATTTCTCATTTTCAAACATTTTTCTAAGTTTTTCTGGTTACTGATTTCTTCTTTTTGGGCATTTTTCTAAGTTTTCTTGGTTACTCATTTCTCATTTTCAAACATTTTTCTAAGTTTTTCTGGTTACTCATTTCTCATTTTCAAACATTTTTCTAAGTTTTTCTGGTTACTGATTTCTTCTTTTTGGGCATTTTTCTAAGTTTTCTTGGTTACTCATTTCTCATTTTCAAACATTTTTCTAAGTTTTTCTGGTTACTGATTTCTTCTTTTTGGGCATTTTTCTAAGTTTTCTTGGTTACTCATTTCTCATTTTCAAACATTTTTCTAAGTTTTCTTGGTTACTCATTTCTCATTTTCAAACATTTTTCTAAGTTTTTCTGGTTACTGATTTCTTCTTTTTGGGCATTTTTCTAAGTTTTCTTGGTTACTCATTTCTCATTTTCAAACATTTTTCTAAGTTTTTCTGGTTACTCATTTCTCATTTTCAAACATTTTTCTAAGTTTTTCTGGTTACTGATTTCTTCTTTTTGGGCATTTTTCTAAGTTTTCTTGGTTACTCATTTCTCATTTTCAAACATTTTTCTAAGTTTTTCTGGTTACTCATTTCTCATTTTCAAACATTTTTCTAAGTTTTTCTGGTTACTCATTTCTGCTTTTCCAACGTTTTACTAAGTTTTGCTGGTTACTGAGTTCACACTTTTAAACATTTTCGGGCATTTTTCTACGTTTTTCATGTTACTCATTTAGCACTTTCAGGCACTTTCCTATGCTTTCCTGCTTACTGATTTCACACTTTTAAGCATCTTCGGGCATGTTCCCTAAGTTTTGCAGTTCATTCGTTTGGGACAGTCAGGCAGCTTTCCTAAGCTTTCCTGGTAACCGAATTCACATTGTTGAGAACTTTGGAACCCTTCCCTAAGCTGTGCTGGTTACTCACTTTACCTCTTCAGACACTTGCCCCCGTTGTGACAGAGACCACTTCCCGACTCGGGAAATGCACCAAATTCGGCCTGAACTCAGAGGGCAGTCCCCCCTCGAAGGCGTGGAAGTCGGCAGAATCGCCGGGTCAAATCCGGCTGAGCTACCCGGCTTGGAAGCCTCAAAGTCGGTATGAGCTGTCAGGTTCACTCCCATCCCCGTTTGGACCACTTCCCGACTCGGGAAATTCACCAAATTCGGCCTGAACTCAGAGGACAGTCCCCCCTCGAAGGCGTGACAGTCGGCAGAACCGCCGGATCAAATCCGGCTGAGCTACCCGGCCCCGAAGCCTCAAAGTCGGTAAGAGCTGTCAGGTTCACTCCCATCCCCGTTTGGACCACTTCCCGACTCGGGAAATTCACCAAATTCGGCCTGAACTTATACAACAGTCCCCCCTCGAAGGCGTGACAGTCGGCAGAACCGCCGGATCAAATCCGGTTGAGCTACCCGGCTTGGAAGCCCCAAAGTCGGTAAGAGCTGTCAGGTTCACTCCCATCCCCGTTTGGACCACTTCCCGACTCGGGAAATTCACCAAATTCGGCCTGAACTTATACAACAGTCCCCCCTCGAAGGCGTGACAGTCGCTAGAACCGCCGGATCAAATCCGGTTGAGCTACCCGGCTTGGAAGCCCCAAAGTCGGTAAGAGCTGTCAGGTTCACTCCCATCCCCGTTTGGACCACTTCCCGACTTAGGAAATTCACCAAATTCGGCCTGAACTTAGAGGAGAGTCCCCGCTCGAAGGCGTGGAAGTCGGCAGAATCGCCGGGTCAAATCCGACTGAGCTACCCGGCCCCGAAGCCTCAATGTCGGTAAGAGCTGTCAGGTTCACTCCCATCCCCGTTTGGACCACTTCCCGACTCGGGAAATTCACCAAATTCGGCCTGAACTTAGACAACAGTCCCCCCTCGAAGCCGTGGCAGTCGCTAGAACCGCCGGATCAAATCCGGTTGAGCTACCCGGCTTGGAAGCCCCAAAGTCGGTATGAGCTGTCAGGTTCACTCCCATCCCCGTTTGGACCACTTCCCGACTTAGGAAAATCACCAAATTCGGCCTGAACTCAGAGGGCAGGCCCCCCTCGAAGGCCAGGCATTCGGCAGAACCGCCGGGTCAAATCCGACTGTGCTACCCGGCCCCAAAGCCTCAAAGTTGGTATGAGCAGTTAGGTTCACTCCCATCCCCGTTTGGACCACTTCCCGACTTAGGAAATTCACCAAATTCGGCCTGAACTTAGAGGAGAGTCCCCGCTCGAAGGCGTGGAAGTCGGCAGAATCGCCGGGTCAAATCCGACTGAGCTACCCGGCCCCGAAGCCTCAATGTCGGTAAGAGCTGTCAGGTTCACTCCCATCCCCGTTTGGACCACTTCCCGACTCGGGAAATTCACCAAATTCGGCCTGAACTTAGACAACAGTCCCCCCTCGAAGCCGTGGCAGTCGCTAGAACCGCTGGATCAAATCCGGTTGAGCTACCCGGCTTGGAAGCCCCAAAGTCGGTATGAGCTGTCAGGTTCACTCCCATCCCCGTTTGGACCACTTCCCGACTTAGGAAAATCACCAAATTCGGCCTGAACTCAGAGGGCAGGCCCCCCTCGAAGGCCAGGCATTCGGCAGAACCGCCGGGTCAAATCCGACTGTGCTACCCGGCCCCAAAGCCTCAAAGTTGGTATGAGCAGTTAGGTTCACTCCCATCCCCGTTTGGACCACTTCCCGACTTAGGAAATTCACCAAATTCGGCCTGAACTTAGAGGAGAGTCCCCGCTCGAAGGCGTGGAAGTCGGCAGAATCGCCGGGTCAAATCCGACTGAGCTACCCGGCCCCGAAGCCTCAATGTCGGTAAGAGCTGTCAGGTTCACTCCCATCCCCGTTTGGACCACTTCCCGACTCGGGAAATTCACCAAATTCGGCCTGAACTTAGACAACAGTCCCCCCTCGAAGCCGTGGCAGTCGCTAGAACCGCTGGATCAAATCCGGTTGAGCTACCCGGCTTGGAAGCCCCAAAGTCGGTATGAGCTGTCAGGTTCACTCCCATCCCCGTTTGGACCACTTCCCGACTTAGGAAAATCACCAAATTCGGCCTGAACTCAGAGGGCAGGCCCCCCTCGAAGGCCAGGCATTCGGCAGAACCGCCGGGTCAAATCCGACTGTGCTACCCGGCCCCAAAGCCTCAAAGTTGGTATGAGCAGTTAGGTTCACTCCCAAACCCGTTGGGACCACTTCCCGACTTAGGAAATTCACCAAATCCGGCCTGAACTTAGACAACAGTCCCCCCTCGAAGGCGTGACAGTCGGTAGAACCGCCGGGTCAAATCCGGCTGAGCTACCCGATTTGGAAGCCTTCAACACAAAACCCATCCGGCAATGCCACTCAAAAAGGGCCCAAATTCAGAAACACCCCCTTCAATAGGTACCACTTCCTCGGAGACACTACCGGGACACGCTCCCCTCGGCGAAAATTAAGCCCCCACCACTAACTGAAGCCAACCGCAGCCCCAACTTCAACGGAGAAATCAGTAACCAATTCAAAAATGCACTTGGTTACTGATTTGTACTGCTTCAAAAATATTCTAAGTGTCGCTGGTTACTGATTTGTACTGCTCCAAAAATATTCTAAGTGTCACTGGTTACTGATTTGTACTGACTCAAAAATATTCTAAGTGTCGCTGGTTACTGATTTGTACTGACTGAAAAATATTCTAAGTGTCGCTGGTTACTGATTTGTACTGACTCAAAAATATTCTAAGTGTCAGTGGTTACTGATTTGTACTGCTCCAAAAATATTCTAAGTGTCGCTGGTTACTGATTTGTAATGCTCCAAAAATATTCTAAGTGTCGCTGGTTACTGATTTGTACTGCTTCAAAAATATTCTAAGTGTCAGCGGTTACTGATTTGTACTGCTTCAAAAATATTCTAAGTGTCGCTGGTTACTGATTTGTACTGCTTCAAAAATATTCTAAGTGTCAGTGGTTACTGATTTGTACTGCGTCAAAAATATTCTAAGTGTCGCTGGTTACTGATTTGTACTGCTCCAAAAATATTCTAAGTGTCGCTGGTTACTGATTTGTACTGCTTCAAAAATATTCTAAGTGTCGCTGGTTACTGATTTGTACTGCTTCAAAAATATTCTAAGTGTCAGTGGTTACTGATTTGTACTGCTTCAAAAATATTCTAAGTGTCGCTGGTTACTGATTTGTACTGCTTCAAAAATATTCTAAGTGTCAGTGGTTACTGATTTGTACTGCTTCAAAAATATTCTAAGTGTCGCTGGTTACTGATTTGTACTGCTTCAAAAATATTCTAAGTGTCAGTGGTTACTGATTTGTACTGCTCCAAAAATATTCTAAGTGTCGCTGGTTACTGATTTGTACTGCTTCAAAAATATTCTAAGTGTCAGTGGTTACTGATTTGTACTGCTCCAAAAATATTCTAAGTGTCGCTGGTTACTGATTTGTACTGCTTCAAAAATATTCTAAGTGTCAGCGGTTACTGATTTGTACTGCTTCAAAAATATTCTAAGTGTCAGTGGTTACTGATTTGTACTGCTTCAAAAATATTCTAAGTGTCGCTGGTTACTGATTTGTACTGCTTCAAAAATATTCTAAGTGTCAGTGGTTACTGATTTGTACTGCTCCAAAAATATTCTAAGTGTCGCTGGTTACTGATTTGTACTGCTTCAAAAATATTCTAAGTGTCAGTGGTTACTGATTTGTACTGCTTCAAAAATATTCTAAGTGTCGCTGGTTACTGATTTGTACTGCTTCAAAAATATTCTAAGTGTCAGTGGTTACTGATTTGTACTGCTTCAAAAATATTCTAAGTGTCGCTGGTTACTGATTTGTACTGCTCCAAAAATATTCTAAGTGTCGCTGGTTACTGATTTGTACTGCTTCAAAAATATTCTAAGTGTCGCTGGTTACTGATTTGTACTGCTCCAAAAATATTCTAAGTGTCGCTGGTTACTGATTTGTACTGCTTCAAAAATATTCTAAGTGTCGCTGGTTACTGATTTGTACTGCTTCAAAAATATTCTAAGTGTCAGTGGTTACTGATTTGTACTGCTTCAAAAATATTCTAAGTGTCGCTGGTTACTGATTTGTACTGACTCAAAAATATTCTAAGTGGGGCTGGTTACTGATTTGTACTGCTCCAAAAATATTCTAAGTGTCGCTGGTTACTGATTTGTACTGCTTCAAAAATATTCTAAGTGTCAGCGGTTACTGATTTGTACTGCTTCAAAAATATTCTAAGTGTCAGTGGTTACTGATTTGTACTGCTTCAAAAATATTCTAAGTGTCGCCGGTTACTGATTTGTACTGCTTCAAAAATATTCTAAGTGTCAGTGGTTACTGATTTGTACTGCTTCAAAAATATTCTAAGTGTCGCCGGTTACTGATTTGTACTGCTTCAAAAATATTCTAAGTGTCAGTGGTTACTGATTTGTACTGCTCCAAAAATATTCTAAGTGTCGCTGGTTACTGATTTGTACTGCTTCAAAAATATTCTAAGTGTCAGCGGTTACTGATTTGTACTGCTTCAAAAATATTCTAAGTGTCAGTGGTTACTGATTTGTACTGCTTCAAAAATATTC
>NW_026869243.1:156399-166399 GCF_020745735.1 Hemiscyllium ocellatum | reverse complement strand
GCTAAGCACCCCGGGGCCCCTTTCGCCTGCAGGTCCCGAGCCGCCAACATGTTCTTAGTATCGTGTTCCCCAAACCTGGGTGACGGGCACCACAGGGCGGCAGAGCCATCGCACTTGCCGGGTGGCAGAGGAAGGACCGGACTATGTACCATAGCGGCCAACCACTCCCAGAGCCGGTCGTGCGGGGCTCGAGGTCTGCTCTCAACGTCACATGCTTCTGTGAGTGCTCAGGCAAGGGTCAGACCACATCCTTCCTGGCAGCACCCAAAGCAACCAGGCCGCTCGTGTCTCTCGCCTTCATTTTTCGACACAAGCGCCTGAGGAGGGACGCCACCCCTCCCCTTGCGTCAAGAGACCTCCCCACCGGCCTCTGACTGATTCTTAGAACGGACGGAAAGAGTCGGGCAAGCCTGTCAAAGATTTGAGCGTATGTCAAAAGCTTTAGACTTCCGCGAACTCTCTGGCTTGCACTGAGACCCGAGGTCGATGTGCTCAGCACCACGGGGCCCCTTTCGCCTGCAGGTCCCGAGCCGCCAACATGTTCTTAGTATCGTGTTCCCCAAACCTGGGTGACGGGCACCACAGGGCGACAGAGCCATCGCACTTGCCGGGTGGCAGAGGAAGGACCGGACTATGTACAATAGCGGCCAACGACTCCCAGAGCCGGTTGTGCGGGGCTCGAGGTCTGCTCTCAACATCACATGCTTTTGGATGTGCTCAGGCAAGGGTCAGACCACATCCTTCCTGGCAGCACCCAAAGCAACCAGGCCGCTCGCGTCTCTCGCCTTCATTTTTCGACACAAGCGCCTGAGGAGGGACGCCACCCCTCCCCTTTGCGTCAAGAGACCTCCCCACCGGCCTCTGACTGATTCTTAGAACGGACGGAAAGAGTCGGGCAAGCCTGTCAAAGCTTTGAGCGAATGTCAAAAGCTTTAGACTTCCGCGAACTCTCCGGCTTGCACTGAGACGCGAGGTCGATGTGCTAAGCACCACGGGGCCCCTTTCGCCTGCAGGTCCCGAGCCGCCAACATGTTCTTAGTATCGTGTTCTCCAATCCTGGGTGACGGGCACCGCAGGGAGGCAGAGCCATCGCACTTGCCGGGTGGCAGAGGAAGGACCGGACTATGTACAATAGCGGCCAACGACTCCCAGAGCCGGTTGTGCGGCGTCTGCTCTCAGCCTAAGAGGCTTCTGGGAGTGCTCAGGCAAGGGTCAGCCTGCACCCTTGCTGGCAGCACCCAGGGGAACCAGGACGCTTGCATCTCTCGCCTTCATTTTCGACACAAGCGCCTGAGGAGGGACGCCACCCCTCCCCTTGCGTCAAGAGACCTCCCCACCAGCCTCTGACTGATTCTTAGAACGGACGGAAAGAGTCGGGCAAGCCTGTCAAAGCTTTGAGCGAATGTCAAAAGCTTTAGACTTCCGCGAACTCTCCGGCTTGCACTGAGACGCGAGGTCGATGTGCTAAGCACCACGGGGCCCCTTTCGCCTGCAGGTCCCGAGCCGCCAACATGTTCTTAGTATCGTGTTCTCCAAACCTGGGTGACGGGCACCGCAGGGAGGCAGAGCCATCGCACTTGCCGGGTGGCAGAGGAAGGACCGGACTATGTACAATAGCGGCCAACGACTCCCAGAGCCGGTAGTGCGGCGTCTGCTCTCAGCCTAAGAGGCTTCTGGGAGTGCTCAGGCAAGGGTCAGCCTGCACCCTTGCTGGCAGCACCCAGGGGAACCAGGACGCTTGCATCTCTCGCCTTCATTTTCGACACAAACGCCTGAGGAGGGAAGCCAACCCTCCGTGTGTCAAGAGACCGTCCCCGCCCCGGCCTCCGACTGATTCTTAGAACGGACGGAAAGAGTCAGGCAAGCCTGTTAAGACTTCCGCGAACTCTCCGGCTTGCACTGAGACGCGAGGTCGATGTGCTCAGCACCACGGGGCCCCTTTCGCCTGCAGGTCCCGAGCCGCCAACATGTTCTAAGTATCGTGTTCTCCAAACCTGGGTGACGGGCACCGCAGGGAGGCAGAGCCATCGCACTTGCCGGGTGGCAGAGGAAGGACCGGACTATGTACAATAGCGGCCAACGACTCCCAGAGCCGGTAGTGCGGCGCCTGCTCTCAGCCTAAGAGGCTTTTGGGAGTGCTCAGGCAAGGGTCAGCCTGCACCCTTGCTGGCAGCACCCAGGGGAACCAGGACGCTTGCATCTCTCGCCTTCATTTTCGACACAAACGCCTGAGGAGGGAAGCCAACCCTCCGTGTGTCAAGAGACCGTCCCCGCCCCGGCCTCCGACTGATTCTTAGAACGGACGGAAAGAGTCAGGCAAGCCTGTTAAGACTTCCGCGAACTCTCCGGCTTGCACTGAGACGCGAGGTCGATGTGCTCAGCACCACGGGGCCCCCTTCGCCTGCAGGTCCCGAGCCGCCAACATGTTCTAAGTATCGTGTTCCCCAAACCTGGGTGACGAGCACCGCAGGGAGGCAGAGCCATCGCACTTGCCGGGTGGCAGAGGAAGGACCGGACTATGTACAATAGCGGCCAACGACTCCCAGAGCCGGTAGTGCGGCGCCTGCTCTCAGCTTAAGAGGCTTTTGGGAGTGCTCAGGCAAGGGTCAGCCTGCACCCTTGCTGGCAGCACCCAGGGGAACCAGGACGCTTGCATCTCTCGCCTTCATTTTCGACACAAACACCTGAGGAGGGAAGCCAACCCTCCGTGTGTCAAGAGACCGTCCCCGCCCCGGCCTCCGACTGATTCTTAGAACGGACGGAAAGAGTCAGGCAAGCCTGTCAAAGAATTGAGCAGATGTCAAAATCTTTTAAGACTTCCGCGAACTCTCCGGCTTGCACTGAGACCCGAGGTCGATGTGCTCAGCACCACGGGGCCCCTTTCGCCTGCAGGTCCCGAGCCGCCAACATGTTCTAAGTATCGTGTTCCCCAAACCTGGGTGACGAGCACCGCAGGGCGGCAGAGCCATCGCACTTGCCGGGTGGCAGAGGAAGGACCGGACTATGTACAATAGCGGCCAACCACTCCCAGAGCCGGTAGTGCGGCGTGCGAGGTCTGCTCTCAGCGGAAGAGGGTTTTGGGAATGCTCAGGCAAGGGCCAGCCTGCACCCTTCCTGGCCGCTCCCACGGGAACCAGGCTACTTGCAATCCTTTCCCCCAATAGCAAGTGCCTTTTGGAGGGACGGCCGGAGTCAACGTGGGGTTTGCCCGCCCTCCAAAGTGTCAAGAGACCGCCGCACAGGCCTCTGACTGATTCTTAGAACAGGCAGCAAGAGTTGGGTAAGTCTGTCGAAAATTTGACAAAGTGTCAAAAATTAGACTTCCGAGAGCTCTTGGGCATGCACACAGGCCTGTCATTCAAGTGCTCTGCCCGCGGAACCGTTTTTCGGATGCCTTTCAAAGTGGTCCCGCGCCGCCATTTTGTTCTAAAAATCGTGTTCCCAGAAATCTCCGGGTACCCCGCCAACCTCACTGTGTCACAATGTCAAGTGGCACTGAATGGGTCTGAATTTCAAATTCGACTGCTTCGCTCTGGAACTCGAACCCGGCAAAACCGTTTGGATTTTTCCCGGTCCAGACTTCCGCGGCAGACAAAGTTAAAGTTTTCGGGCTGCAGACTCAAAACGACATCTGGCCAACCGCCGGGCTCAATTCGCCCAGTTCCTCCGGCACTTCGGAACTCATGTTCGGCATGAGTTTTTGAATCTTTCCCGATGCTTCGGCATTTTCCTCCGCTGACACTTAGAATATTTTTCACACTTGGCCGAAAATTTTTCTAAGTTTTTCTGGTTACTGATTTCTTCTTTTCGGGCATTTTTCTAAGTTTTCTTGGTTACTCATTTCTCATTTTCAAACATTTTTCTAAGTTTTTCTGGTTACTGATTTCTTCTTTTTGGGCATTTTTCTAAGTTTTCTTGGTTACTCATTTCTCATTTTCAAACATTTTTCTAAGTTTTTCTGGTTACTCATTTCTCATTTTCAAACATTTTTCTAAGTTTTTCTGGTTACTGATTTCTTCTTTTTGGGCATTTTTCTAAGTTTTCTTGGTTACTCATTTCTCATTTTCAAACATTTTTCTAAGTTTTTCTGGTTACTGATTTCTTCTTTTTGGGCATTTTTCTAAGTTTTCTTGGTTACTCATTTCTCATTTTCAAACATTTTTCTAAGTTTTCTTGGTTACTCATTTCTCATTTTCAAACATTTTTCTAAGTTTTTCTGGTTACTGATTTCTTCTTTTTGGGCATTTTTCTAAGTTTTCTTGGTTACTCATTTCTCATTTTCAAACATTTTTCTAAGTTTTTCTGGTTACTCATTTCTCATTTTCAAACATTTTTCTAAGTTTTTCTGGTTACTGATTTCTTCTTTTTGGGCATTTTTCTAAGTTTTCTTGGTTACTCATTTCTCATTTTCAAACATTTTTCTAAGTTTTTCTGGTTACTCATTTCTCATTTTCAAACATTTTTCTAAGTTTTTCTGGTTACTCATTTCTGCTTTTCCAACGTTTTACTAAGTTTTGCTGGTTACTGAGTTCACACTTTTAAACATTTTCGGGCATTTTTCTACGTTTTTCATGTTACTCATTTAGCACTTTCAGGCACTTTCCTATGCTTTCCTGCTTACTGATTTCACACTTTTAAGCATCTTCGGGCATGTTCCCTAAGTTTTGCAGTTCATTCGTTTGGGACAGTCAGGCAGCTTTCCTAAGCTTTCCTGGTAACCGAATTCACATTGTTGAGAACTTTGGAACCCTTCCCTAAGCTGTGCTGGTTACTCACTTTACCTCTTCAGACACTTGCCCCCGTTGTGACAGAGACCACTTCCCGACTCGGGAAATGCACCAAATTCGGCCTGAACTCAGAGGGCAGTCCCCCCTCGAAGGCGTGGAAGTCGGCAGAATCGCCGGGTCAAATCCGGCTGAGCTACCCGGCTTGGAAGCCTCAAAGTCGGTATGAGCTGTCAGGTTCACTCCCATCCCCGTTTGGACCACTTCCCGACTCGGGAAATTCACCAAATTCGGCCTGAACTCAGAGGACAGTCCCCCCTCGAAGGCGTGACAGTCGGCAGAACCGCCGGATCAAATCCGGCTGAGCTACCCGGCCCCGAAGCCTCAAAGTCGGTAAGAGCTGTCAGGTTCACTCCCATCCCCGTTTGGACCACTTCCCGACTCGGGAAATTCACCAAATTCGGCCTGAACTTATACAACAGTCCCCCCTCGAAGGCGTGACAGTCGGCAGAACCGCCGGATCAAATCCGGTTGAGCTACCCGGCTTGGAAGCCCCAAAGTCGGTAAGAGCTGTCAGGTTCACTCCCATCCCCGTTTGGACCACTTCCCGACTCGGGAAATTCACCAAATTCGGCCTGAACTTATACAACAGTCCCCCCTCGAAGGCGTGACAGTCGCTAGAACCGCCGGATCAAATCCGGTTGAGCTACCCGGCTTGGAAGCCCCAAAGTCGGTAAGAGCTGTCAGGTTCACTCCCATCCCCGTTTGGACCACTTCCCGACTTAGGAAATTCACCAAATTCGGCCTGAACTTAGAGGAGAGTCCCCGCTCGAAGGCGTGGAAGTCGGCAGAATCGCCGGGTCAAATCCGACTGAGCTACCCGGCCCCGAAGCCTCAATGTCGGTAAGAGCTGTCAGGTTCACTCCCATCCCCGTTTGGACCACTTCCCGACTCGGGAAATTCACCAAATTCGGCCTGAACTTAGACAACAGTCCCCCCTCGAAGCCGTGGCAGTCGCTAGAACCGCCGGATCAAATCCGGTTGAGCTACCCGGCTTGGAAGCCCCAAAGTCGGTATGAGCTGTCAGGTTCACTCCCATCCCCGTTTGGACCACTTCCCGACTTAGGAAAATCACCAAATTCGGCCTGAACTCAGAGGGCAGGCCCCCCTCGAAGGCCAGGCATTCGGCAGAACCGCCGGGTCAAATCCGACTGTGCTACCCGGCCCCAAAGCCTCAAAGTTGGTATGAGCAGTTAGGTTCACTCCCATCCCCGTTTGGACCACTTCCCGACTTAGGAAATTCACCAAATTCGGCCTGAACTTAGAGGAGAGTCCCCGCTCGAAGGCGTGGAAGTCGGCAGAATCGCCGGGTCAAATCCGACTGAGCTACCCGGCCCCGAAGCCTCAATGTCGGTAAGAGCTGTCAGGTTCACTCCCATCCCCGTTTGGACCACTTCCCGACTCGGGAAATTCACCAAATTCGGCCTGAACTTAGACAACAGTCCCCCCTCGAAGCCGTGGCAGTCGCTAGAACCGCTGGATCAAATCCGGTTGAGCTACCCGGCTTGGAAGCCCCAAAGTCGGTATGAGCTGTCAGGTTCACTCCCATCCCCGTTTGGACCACTTCCCGACTTAGGAAAATCACCAAATTCGGCCTGAACTCAGAGGGCAGGCCCCCCTCGAAGGCCAGGCATTCGGCAGAACCGCCGGGTCAAATCCGACTGTGCTACCCGGCCCCAAAGCCTCAAAGTTGGTATGAGCAGTTAGGTTCACTCCCATCCCCGTTTGGACCACTTCCCGACTTAGGAAATTCACCAAATTCGGCCTGAACTTAGAGGAGAGTCCCCGCTCGAAGGCGTGGAAGTCGGCAGAATCGCCGGGTCAAATCCGACTGAGCTACCCGGCCCCGAAGCCTCAATGTCGGTAAGAGCTGTCAGGTTCACTCCCATCCCCGTTTGGACCACTTCCCGACTCGGGAAATTCACCAAATTCGGCCTGAACTTAGACAACAGTCCCCCCTCGAAGCCGTGGCAGTCGCTAGAACCGCTGGATCAAATCCGGTTGAGCTACCCGGCTTGGAAGCCCCAAAGTCGGTATGAGCTGTCAGGTTCACTCCCATCCCCGTTTGGACCACTTCCCGACTTAGGAAAATCACCAAATTCGGCCTGAACTCAGAGGGCAGGCCCCCCTCGAAGGCCAGGCATTCGGCAGAACCGCCGGGTCAAATCCGACTGTGCTACCCGGCCCCAAAGCCTCAAAGTTGGTATGAGCAGTTAGGTTCACTCCCAAACCCGTTGGGACCACTTCCCGACTTAGGAAATTCACCAAATCCGGCCTGAACTTAGACAACAGTCCCCCCTCGAAGGCGTGACAGTCGGTAGAACCGCCGGGTCAAATCCGGCTGAGCTACCCGATTTGGAAGCCTTCAACACAAAACCCATCCGGCAATGCCACTCAAAAAGGGCCCAAATTCAGAAACACCCCCTTCAATAGGTACCACTTCCTCGGAGACACTACCGGGACACGCTCCCCTCGGCGAAAATTAAGCCCCCACCACTAACTGAAGCCAACCGCAGCCCCAACTTCAACGGAGAAATCAGTAACCAATTCAAAAATGCACTTGGTTACTGATTTGTACTGCTTCAAAAATATTCTAAGTGTCGCTGGTTACTGATTTGTACTGCTCCAAAAATATTCTAAGTGTCACTGGTTACTGATTTGTACTGACTCAAAAATATTCTAAGTGTCGCTGGTTACTGATTTGTACTGACTGAAAAATATTCTAAGTGTCGCTGGTTACTGATTTGTACTGACTCAAAAATATTCTAAGTGTCAGTGGTTACTGATTTGTACTGCTCCAAAAATATTCTAAGTGTCGCTGGTTACTGATTTGTAATGCTCCAAAAATATTCTAAGTGTCGCTGGTTACTGATTTGTACTGCTTCAAAAATATTCTAAGTGTCAGCGGTTACTGATTTGTACTGCTTCAAAAATATTCTAAGTGTCGCTGGTTACTGATTTGTACTGCTTCAAAAATATTCTAAGTGTCAGTGGTTACTGATTTGTACTGCGTCAAAAATATTCTAAGTGTCGCTGGTTACTGATTTGTACTGCTCCAAAAATATTCTAAGTGTCGCTGGTTACTGATTTGTACTGCTTCAAAAATATTCTAAGTGTCGCTGGTTACTGATTTGTACTGCTTCAAAAATATTCTAAGTGTCAGTGGTTACTGATTTGTACTGCTTCAAAAATATTCTAAGTGTCGCTGGTTACTGATTTGTACTGCTTCAAAAATATTCTAAGTGTCAGTGGTTACTGATTTGTACTGCTTCAAAAATATTCTAAGTGTCGCTGGTTACTGATTTGTACTGCTTCAAAAATATTCTAAGTGTCAGTGGTTACTGATTTGTACTGCTCCAAAAATATTCTAAGTGTCGCTGGTTACTGATTTGTACTGCTTCAAAAATATTCTAAGTGTCAGTGGTTACTGATTTGTACTGCTCCAAAAATATTCTAAGTGTCGCTGGTTACTGATTTGTACTGCTTCAAAAATATTCTAAGTGTCAGCGGTTACTGATTTGTACTGCTTCAAAAATATTCTAAGTGTCAGTGGTTACTGATTTGTACTGCTTCAAAAATATTCTAAGTGTCGCTGGTTACTGATTTGTACTGCTTCAAAAATATTCTAAGTGTCAGTGGTTACTGATTTGTACTGCTCCAAAAATATTCTAAGTGTCGCTGGTTACTGATTTGTACTGCTTCAAAAATATTCTAAGTGTCAGTGGTTACTGATTTGTACTGCTTCAAAAATATTCTAAGTGTCGCTGGTTACTGATTTGTACTGCTTCAAAAATATTCTAAGTGTCAGTGGTTACTGATTTGTACTGCTTCAAAAATATTCTAAGTGTCGCTGGTTACTGATTTGTACTGCTCCAAAAATATTCTAAGTGTCGCTGGTTACTGATTTGTACTGCTTCAAAAATATTCTAAGTGTCGCTGGTTACTGATTTGTACTGCTCCAAAAATATTCTAAGTGTCGCTGGTTACTGATTTGTACTGCTTCAAAAATATTCTAAGTGTCGCTGGTTACTGATTTGTACTGCTTCAAAAATATTCTAAGTGTCAGTGGTTACTGATTTGTACTGCTTCAAAAATATTCTAAGTGTCGCTGGTTACTGATTTGTACTGACTCAAAAATATTCTAAGTGGGGCTGGTTACTGATTTGTACTGCTCCAAAAATATTCTAAGTGTCGCTGGTTACTGATTTGTACTGCTTCAAAAATATTCTAAGTGTCAGCGGTTACTGATTTGTACTGCTTCAAAAATATTCTAAGTGTCAGTGGTTACTGATTTGTACTGCTTCAAAAATATTCTAAGTGTCGCCGGTTACTGATTTGTACTGCTTCAAAAATATTCTAAGTGTCAGTGGTTACTGATTTGTACTGCTTCAAAAATATTCTAAGTGTCGCCGGTTACTGATTTGTACTGCTTCAAAAATATTCTAAGTGTCAGTGGTTACTGATTTGTACTGCTCCAAAAATATTCTAAGTGTCGCTGGTTACTGATTTGTACTGCTTCAAAAATATTCTAAGTGTCAGCGGTTACTGATTTGTACTGCTTCAAAAATATTCTAAGTGTCAGTGGTTACTGATTTGTACTGCTTCAAAAATATTCTAAGTGTCGCTGGTTACTGATTTGTACTGCTTCAAAAATATTCTAAGTGTCAGTGGTTACTGATTTGTACTGCTTCAAAAATATTCTAAGTGTCGCTGGTTACTGATTTGTACTGCTCCAAAAATATTCTAAGTGTCGCTGGTTACTGATTTGTACTGCTTCAAAAATATTCTAAGTGTCGCTGGTTACTGATTTGTACTGCTTCAAAAATATTCTAAGTGTCAGTGGTTACTGATTTGTACTGCTTCAAAAATATTCTAAGTGTCGCTGGTTACTGATTTGTACTGATTCAAAAATATTCTAAGTGTCAGTGGTTACTGATTTGTACTGCTTCAACAATATTCTAAGTGTCGCTGGTTACTGATTTGTACTGCTTCAAAAATATTCTAAGTGTCAGTGGTTACTGATTTGTACTGCTTCAAAAATATTCTAAGTGTCGCTGGTTACTGATTTGTACTGCTCCAAAAATATTCTAAGTGTCGCTGGTTACTGATTTGTACTGCTTCAAAAATATTCTAAGTGTCGCTGGTTACTGATTTGTACTGCTCCAAAAATATTCTAAGTGTCGCTGGTTACTGATTTGTACTGCTTCAAAAATATT
>NW_026869243.1:133899-143899 GCF_020745735.1 Hemiscyllium ocellatum | reverse complement strand
CACTTGCCGGGTGGCAGAGGAAGGACCGGACTATGTACAATAGCGGCCAACGACTCCCAGAGCCGGTTGTGCGGGGCTCGAGGTCTGCTCTCAACATCACATGCTTTTGGATGTGCTCAGGCAAGGGTCAGACCACATCCTTCCTGGCAGCACCCAAAGCAACCAGGCCGCTCGCGTCTCTCGCCTTCATTTTTCGACACAAGCGCCTGAGGAGGGACGCCACCCCTCCCCTTTGCGTCAAGAGACCTCCCCACCGGCCTCTGACTGATTCTTAGAACGGACGGAAAGAGTCGGGCAAGCCTGTCAAAGCTTTGAGCGAATGTCAAAAGCTTTAGACTTCCGCGAACTCTCCGGCTTGCACTGAGACGCGAGGTCGATGTGCTAAGCACCACGGGGCCCCTTTCGCCTGCAGGTCCCGAGCCGCCAACATGTTCTTAGTATCGTGTTCTCCAATCCTGGGTGACGGGCACCGCAGGGAGGCAGAGCCATCGCACTTGCCGGGTGGCAGAGGAAGGACCGGACTATGTACAATAGCGGCCAACGACTCCCAGAGCCGGTTGTGCGGCGTCTGCTCTCAGCCTAAGAGGCTTCTGGGAGTGCTCAGGCAAGGGTCAGCCTGCACCCTTGCTGGCAGCACCCAGGGGAACCAGGACGCTTGCATCTCTCGCCTTCATTTTCGACACAAGCGCCTGAGGAGGGACGCCACCCCTCCCCTTGCGTCAAGAGACCTCCCCACCAGCCTCTGACTGATTCTTAGAACGGACGGAAAGAGTCGGGCAAGCCTGTCAAAGCTTTGAGCGAATGTCAAAAGCTTTAGACTTCCGCGAACTCTCCGGCTTGCACTGAGACGCGAGGTCGATGTGCTAAGCACCACGGGGCCCCTTTCGCCTGCAGGTCCCGAGCCGCCAACATGTTCTTAGTATCGTGTTCTCCAAACCTGGGTGACGGGCACCGCAGGGAGGCAGAGCCATCGCACTTGCCGGGTGGCAGAGGAAGGACCGGACTATGTACAATAGCGGCCAACGACTCCCAGAGCCGGTAGTGCGGCGTCTGCTCTCAGCCTAAGAGGCTTCTGGGAGTGCTCAGGCAAGGGTCAGCCTGCACCCTTGCTGGCAGCACCCAGGGGAACCAGGACGCTTGCATCTCTCGCCTTCATTTTCGACACAAACGCCTGAGGAGGGAAGCCAACCCTCCGTGTGTCAAGAGACCGTCCCCGCCCCGGCCTCCGACTGATTCTTAGAACGGACGGAAAGAGTCAGGCAAGCCTGTTAAGACTTCCGCGAACTCTCCGGCTTGCACTGAGACGCGAGGTCGATGTGCTCAGCACCACGGGGCCCCTTTCGCCTGCAGGTCCCGAGCCGCCAACATGTTCTAAGTATCGTGTTCTCCAAACCTGGGTGACGGGCACCGCAGGGAGGCAGAGCCATCGCACTTGCCGGGTGGCAGAGGAAGGACCGGACTATGTACAATAGCGGCCAACGACTCCCAGAGCCGGTAGTGCGGCGCCTGCTCTCAGCCTAAGAGGCTTTTGGGAGTGCTCAGGCAAGGGTCAGCCTGCACCCTTGCTGGCAGCACCCAGGGGAACCAGGACGCTTGCATCTCTCGCCTTCATTTTCGACACAAACGCCTGAGGAGGGAAGCCAACCCTCCGTGTGTCAAGAGACCGTCCCCGCCCCGGCCTCCGACTGATTCTTAGAACGGACGGAAAGAGTCAGGCAAGCCTGTTAAGACTTCCGCGAACTCTCCGGCTTGCACTGAGACGCGAGGTCGATGTGCTCAGCACCACGGGGCCCCCTTCGCCTGCAGGTCCCGAGCCGCCAACATGTTCTAAGTATCGTGTTCCCCAAACCTGGGTGACGAGCACCGCAGGGAGGCAGAGCCATCGCACTTGCCGGGTGGCAGAGGAAGGACCGGACTATGTACAATAGCGGCCAACGACTCCCAGAGCCGGTAGTGCGGCGCCTGCTCTCAGCTTAAGAGGCTTTTGGGAGTGCTCAGGCAAGGGTCAGCCTGCACCCTTGCTGGCAGCACCCAGGGGAACCAGGACGCTTGCATCTCTCGCCTTCATTTTCGACACAAACACCTGAGGAGGGAAGCCAACCCTCCGTGTGTCAAGAGACCGTCCCCGCCCCGGCCTCCGACTGATTCTTAGAACGGACGGAAAGAGTCAGGCAAGCCTGTCAAAGAATTGAGCAGATGTCAAAATCTTTTAAGACTTCCGCGAACTCTCCGGCTTGCACTGAGACCCGAGGTCGATGTGCTCAGCACCACGGGGCCCCTTTCGCCTGCAGGTCCCGAGCCGCCAACATGTTCTAAGTATCGTGTTCCCCAAACCTGGGTGACGAGCACCGCAGGGCGGCAGAGCCATCGCACTTGCCGGGTGGCAGAGGAAGGACCGGACTATGTACAATAGCGGCCAACCACTCCCAGAGCCGGTAGTGCGGCGTGCGAGGTCTGCTCTCAGCGGAAGAGGGTTTTGGGAATGCTCAGGCAAGGGCCAGCCTGCACCCTTCCTGGCCGCTCCCACGGGAACCAGGCTACTTGCAATCCTTTCCCCCAATAGCAAGTGCCTTTTGGAGGGACGGCCGGAGTCAACGTGGGGTTTGCCCGCCCTCCAAAGTGTCAAGAGACCGCCGCACAGGCCTCTGACTGATTCTTAGAACAGGCAGCAAGAGTTGGGTAAGTCTGTCGAAAATTTGACAAAGTGTCAAAAATTAGACTTCCGAGAGCTCTTGGGCATGCACACAGGCCTGTCATTCAAGTGCTCTGCCCGCGGAACCGTTTTTCGGATGCCTTTCAAAGTGGTCCCGCGCCGCCATTTTGTTCTAAAAATCGTGTTCCCAGAAATCTCCGGGTACCCCGCCAACCTCACTGTGTCACAATGTCAAGTGGCACTGAATGGGTCTGAATTTCAAATTCGACTGCTTCGCTCTGGAACTCGAACCCGGCAAAACCGTTTGGATTTTTCCCGGTCCAGACTTCCGCGGCAGACAAAGTTAAAGTTTTCGGGCTGCAGACTCAAAACGACATCTGGCCAACCGCCGGGCTCAATTCGCCCAGTTCCTCCGGCACTTCGGAACTCATGTTCGGCATGAGTTTTTGAATCTTTCCCGATGCTTCGGCATTTTCCTCCGCTGACACTTAGAATATTTTTCACACTTGGCCGAAAATTTTTCTAAGTTTTTCTGGTTACTGATTTCTTCTTTTCGGGCATTTTTCTAAGTTTTCTTGGTTACTCATTTCTCATTTTCAAACATTTTTCTAAGTTTTTCTGGTTACTGATTTCTTCTTTTTGGGCATTTTTCTAAGTTTTCTTGGTTACTCATTTCTCATTTTCAAACATTTTTCTAAGTTTTTCTGGTTACTCATTTCTCATTTTCAAACATTTTTCTAAGTTTTTCTGGTTACTGATTTCTTCTTTTTGGGCATTTTTCTAAGTTTTCTTGGTTACTCATTTCTCATTTTCAAACATTTTTCTAAGTTTTTCTGGTTACTGATTTCTTCTTTTTGGGCATTTTTCTAAGTTTTCTTGGTTACTCATTTCTCATTTTCAAACATTTTTCTAAGTTTTCTTGGTTACTCATTTCTCATTTTCAAACATTTTTCTAAGTTTTTCTGGTTACTGATTTCTTCTTTTTGGGCATTTTTCTAAGTTTTCTTGGTTACTCATTTCTCATTTTCAAACATTTTTCTAAGTTTTTCTGGTTACTCATTTCTCATTTTCAAACATTTTTCTAAGTTTTTCTGGTTACTGATTTCTTCTTTTTGGGCATTTTTCTAAGTTTTCTTGGTTACTCATTTCTCATTTTCAAACATTTTTCTAAGTTTTTCTGGTTACTCATTTCTCATTTTCAAACATTTTTCTAAGTTTTTCTGGTTACTCATTTCTGCTTTTCCAACGTTTTACTAAGTTTTGCTGGTTACTGAGTTCACACTTTTAAACATTTTCGGGCATTTTTCTACGTTTTTCATGTTACTCATTTAGCACTTTCAGGCACTTTCCTATGCTTTCCTGCTTACTGATTTCACACTTTTAAGCATCTTCGGGCATGTTCCCTAAGTTTTGCAGTTCATTCGTTTGGGACAGTCAGGCAGCTTTCCTAAGCTTTCCTGGTAACCGAATTCACATTGTTGAGAACTTTGGAACCCTTCCCTAAGCTGTGCTGGTTACTCACTTTACCTCTTCAGACACTTGCCCCCGTTGTGACAGAGACCACTTCCCGACTCGGGAAATGCACCAAATTCGGCCTGAACTCAGAGGGCAGTCCCCCCTCGAAGGCGTGGAAGTCGGCAGAATCGCCGGGTCAAATCCGGCTGAGCTACCCGGCTTGGAAGCCTCAAAGTCGGTATGAGCTGTCAGGTTCACTCCCATCCCCGTTTGGACCACTTCCCGACTCGGGAAATTCACCAAATTCGGCCTGAACTCAGAGGACAGTCCCCCCTCGAAGGCGTGACAGTCGGCAGAACCGCCGGATCAAATCCGGCTGAGCTACCCGGCCCCGAAGCCTCAAAGTCGGTAAGAGCTGTCAGGTTCACTCCCATCCCCGTTTGGACCACTTCCCGACTCGGGAAATTCACCAAATTCGGCCTGAACTTATACAACAGTCCCCCCTCGAAGGCGTGACAGTCGGCAGAACCGCCGGATCAAATCCGGTTGAGCTACCCGGCTTGGAAGCCCCAAAGTCGGTAAGAGCTGTCAGGTTCACTCCCATCCCCGTTTGGACCACTTCCCGACTCGGGAAATTCACCAAATTCGGCCTGAACTTATACAACAGTCCCCCCTCGAAGGCGTGACAGTCGCTAGAACCGCCGGATCAAATCCGGTTGAGCTACCCGGCTTGGAAGCCCCAAAGTCGGTAAGAGCTGTCAGGTTCACTCCCATCCCCGTTTGGACCACTTCCCGACTTAGGAAATTCACCAAATTCGGCCTGAACTTAGAGGAGAGTCCCCGCTCGAAGGCGTGGAAGTCGGCAGAATCGCCGGGTCAAATCCGACTGAGCTACCCGGCCCCGAAGCCTCAATGTCGGTAAGAGCTGTCAGGTTCACTCCCATCCCCGTTTGGACCACTTCCCGACTCGGGAAATTCACCAAATTCGGCCTGAACTTAGACAACAGTCCCCCCTCGAAGCCGTGGCAGTCGCTAGAACCGCCGGATCAAATCCGGTTGAGCTACCCGGCTTGGAAGCCCCAAAGTCGGTATGAGCTGTCAGGTTCACTCCCATCCCCGTTTGGACCACTTCCCGACTTAGGAAAATCACCAAATTCGGCCTGAACTCAGAGGGCAGGCCCCCCTCGAAGGCCAGGCATTCGGCAGAACCGCCGGGTCAAATCCGACTGTGCTACCCGGCCCCAAAGCCTCAAAGTTGGTATGAGCAGTTAGGTTCACTCCCATCCCCGTTTGGACCACTTCCCGACTTAGGAAATTCACCAAATTCGGCCTGAACTTAGAGGAGAGTCCCCGCTCGAAGGCGTGGAAGTCGGCAGAATCGCCGGGTCAAATCCGACTGAGCTACCCGGCCCCGAAGCCTCAATGTCGGTAAGAGCTGTCAGGTTCACTCCCATCCCCGTTTGGACCACTTCCCGACTCGGGAAATTCACCAAATTCGGCCTGAACTTAGACAACAGTCCCCCCTCGAAGCCGTGGCAGTCGCTAGAACCGCTGGATCAAATCCGGTTGAGCTACCCGGCTTGGAAGCCCCAAAGTCGGTATGAGCTGTCAGGTTCACTCCCATCCCCGTTTGGACCACTTCCCGACTTAGGAAAATCACCAAATTCGGCCTGAACTCAGAGGGCAGGCCCCCCTCGAAGGCCAGGCATTCGGCAGAACCGCCGGGTCAAATCCGACTGTGCTACCCGGCCCCAAAGCCTCAAAGTTGGTATGAGCAGTTAGGTTCACTCCCATCCCCGTTTGGACCACTTCCCGACTTAGGAAATTCACCAAATTCGGCCTGAACTTAGAGGAGAGTCCCCGCTCGAAGGCGTGGAAGTCGGCAGAATCGCCGGGTCAAATCCGACTGAGCTACCCGGCCCCGAAGCCTCAATGTCGGTAAGAGCTGTCAGGTTCACTCCCATCCCCGTTTGGACCACTTCCCGACTCGGGAAATTCACCAAATTCGGCCTGAACTTAGACAACAGTCCCCCCTCGAAGCCGTGGCAGTCGCTAGAACCGCTGGATCAAATCCGGTTGAGCTACCCGGCTTGGAAGCCCCAAAGTCGGTATGAGCTGTCAGGTTCACTCCCATCCCCGTTTGGACCACTTCCCGACTTAGGAAAATCACCAAATTCGGCCTGAACTCAGAGGGCAGGCCCCCCTCGAAGGCCAGGCATTCGGCAGAACCGCCGGGTCAAATCCGACTGTGCTACCCGGCCCCAAAGCCTCAAAGTTGGTATGAGCAGTTAGGTTCACTCCCAAACCCGTTGGGACCACTTCCCGACTTAGGAAATTCACCAAATCCGGCCTGAACTTAGACAACAGTCCCCCCTCGAAGGCGTGACAGTCGGTAGAACCGCCGGGTCAAATCCGGCTGAGCTACCCGATTTGGAAGCCTTCAACACAAAACCCATCCGGCAATGCCACTCAAAAAGGGCCCAAATTCAGAAACACCCCCTTCAATAGGTACCACTTCCTCGGAGACACTACCGGGACACGCTCCCCTCGGCGAAAATTAAGCCCCCACCACTAACTGAAGCCAACCGCAGCCCCAACTTCAACGGAGAAATCAGTAACCAATTCAAAAATGCACTTGGTTACTGATTTGTACTGCTTCAAAAATATTCTAAGTGTCGCTGGTTACTGATTTGTACTGCTCCAAAAATATTCTAAGTGTCACTGGTTACTGATTTGTACTGACTCAAAAATATTCTAAGTGTCGCTGGTTACTGATTTGTACTGACTGAAAAATATTCTAAGTGTCGCTGGTTACTGATTTGTACTGACTCAAAAATATTCTAAGTGTCAGTGGTTACTGATTTGTACTGCTCCAAAAATATTCTAAGTGTCGCTGGTTACTGATTTGTAATGCTCCAAAAATATTCTAAGTGTCGCTGGTTACTGAATTGTACTGCTTCAAAAATATTCTAAGTGTCAGCGGTTACTGATTTGTACTGCTTCAAAAATATTCTAAGTGTCGCTGGTTACTGATTTGTACTGCTTCAAAAATATTCTAAGTGTCAGTGGTTACTGATTTGTACTGCGTCAAAAATATTCTAAGTGTCGCTGGTTACTGATTTGTACTGCTCCAAAAATATTCTAAGTGTCGCTGGTTACTGATTTGTACTGCTTCAAAAATATTCTAAGTGTCGCTGGTTACTGATTTGTACTGCTTCAAAAATATTCTAAGTGTCAGTGGTTACTGATTTGTACTGCTTCAAAAATATTCTAAGTGTCGCTGGTTACTGATTTGTACTGCTTCAAAAATATTCTAAGTGTCAGTGGTTACTGATTTGTACTGCTTCAAAAATATTCTAAGTGTCGCTGGTTACTGATTTGTACTGCTTCAAAAATATTCTAAGTGTCAGTGGTTACTGATTTGTACTGCTCCAAAAATATTCTAAGTGTCTGCTTCAAAAATATTCTAAGTGTCAGTGGTTACTGATTTGTACTGCTCCAAAAATATTCTAAGTGTCGTTACTGATTTGTACTGCTAAAAATATTCTAAGTGTCAGCGGTTACTGATTTGTACTGCTAAGTGTCAGTGGTTACTGATTTGTACTGCTTCAAAAATATTCTAAGTGTCGCTGGTTACTGATTTGTACTGCTTCAAAAATATTCTAAGTGTCAGTGGTTACTGATTTGTACTGCTCCAAAAATATTCTAAGTGTCGCTGGTTACTGATTTGTACTGCTTCAACTAAGTGTCAGTGGTTACTGATTTGTACTGCTTCAAAAATATTCTAAGTGTCGCTGGTTACTGATTTGTACTGCTCCAAAAATATTCTAAGTGTCGCTGGTTACTGATTTGTACTGCTCAAAAATATTCTAAGTGTCGCTGGTTACTGATTTGTACTGCTCCAAAAATATTCTAAGTGTCGCTGGTTACTGATTTGTACTGCTTCAAAAATATTCTAAGTGTCGCTGGTTACTGATTTGTACTGCTTCAAAAATATTCTAAGTGTCAGTGGTTACTGATTTGTACTGCTTCAAAAATATTCTAAGTGTCGCTGGTTACTGATTTGTACTGACTCAAAAATATTCTAAGTGGGGCTGGTTACTGATTTGTACTGCTCCAAAAATATTCTAAGTGTCGCTGGTTACTGATTTGTACTGCTTCAAAAATATTCTAAGTGTCAGCGGTTACTGATTTGTACTGCTTCAAAAATATTCTAAGTGTCAGTGGTTACTGATTTGTACTGCTTCAAAAATATTCTAAGTGTCGCCGGTTACTGATTTGTACTGCTTCAAAAATATTCTAAGTGTCAGTGGTTACTGATTTGTACTGCTTCAAAAATATTCTAAGTGTCGCCGGTTACTGATTTGTACTGCTTCAAAAATATTCTAAGTGTCAGTGGTTACTGATTTGTACTGCTCCAAAAATATTCTAAGTGTCGCTGGTTACTGATTTGTACTGCTTCAAAAATATTCTAAGTGTCAGCGGTTACTGATTTGTACTGCTTCAAAAATATTCTAAGTGTCAGTGGTTACTGATTTGTACTGCTTCAAAAATATTCTAAGTGTCGCTGGTTACTGATTTGTACTGCTTCAAAAATATTCTAAGTGTCAGTGGTTACTGATTTGTACTGCTTCAAAAATATTCTAAGTGTCGCTGGTTACTGATTTGTACTGCTCCAAAAATATTCTAAGTGTCGCTGGTTACTGATTTGTACTGCTTCAAAAATATTCTAAGTGTCGCTGGTTACTGATTTGTACTGCTTCAAAAATATTCTAAGTGTCAGTGGTTACTGATTTGTACTGCTTCAAAAATATTCTAAGTGTCGCTGGTTACTGATTTGTACTGATTCAAAAATATTCTAAGTGTCAGTGGTTACTGATTTGTACTGCTTCAACAATATTCTAAGTGTCGCTGGTTACTGATTTGTACTGCTTCAAAAATATTCTAAGTGTCAGTGGTTACTGATTTGTACTGCTTCAAAAATATTCTAAGTGTCGCTGGTTACTGATTTGTACTGCTCCAAAAATATTCTAAGTGTCGCTGGTTACTGATTTGTACTGCTTCAAAAATATTCTAAGTGTCGCTGGTTACTGATTTGTACTGCTCCAAAAATATTCTAAGTGTCGCTGGTTACTGATTTGTACTGCTTCAAAAATATTCTAAGTGTCGCTGGTTACTGATTTGTACTGCTTCAAAAATATTCTAAGTGTCAGTGGTTACTGATTTGTACTGCTTCAAAAATATTCTAAGTGTCGCTGGTTACTGATTTGTACTGACTCAAAAATATTCTAAGTGGGGCTGGTTACTGATTTGTACTGCTCCAAAAATATTCTAAGTGTCGCTGGTTACTGATTTGTACTGCTTCAAAAATATTCTAAGTGTCAGCGGTTACTGATTTGTACTGCTTCAAAAATATTCTAAGTGTCAGTGGTTACTGATTTGTACTGCTTCAAAAATATTCTAAGTGTCGCTGGTTACTGATTTGTACTGATTCAAAAATATTCTAAGTGTCAGTGGTTACTGATTTGTACTGCTTCAACAATATTCTAAGTGTCGCTGGTTACTGATTTGTACTGCTTCAAAAATATTCTAAGTGTCAGTGGTTACTGATTTGTACTGCTTCAAAAATATTCTAAGTGTCGCTGGTTACTGATTTGTACTGCTCCAAAAATATTCTAAGTGTCGCTGGTTACTGATTTGTACTGCTTCAAAAATATTCTAAGTGTCGCTGGTTACTGATTTGTACTGCTCCAAAAATATTCTAAGTGTCGCTGGTTACTGATTTGTACTGCTTCAAAAATATTCTAAGTGTCGCTGGTTACTGATTTGTACTGCTTCAAAAATATTCTAAGTGTCAGTGGTTACTGATTTGTACTGCTTCAAAAATATTCT
>NW_026869243.1:108899-118899 GCF_020745735.1 Hemiscyllium ocellatum | reverse complement strand
AGGAAAGCCGGCCCGCCAAGGGACCTCCCACACCAGACGGTCGGAGCCAGATCGATCAAAGTGTGGACCGCAGCGAAGTCGCCCCTCGCACCACGCTCGCGGGTCCGGGTTGGAAAACTGGGTGACGAGCACCACAGGGCGGCAGAGCCATCGCACTTGCCGGGTGGCAGAGGAAGGACCGGACTATGTACCATAGCGGCCAACGACTCCCAGAGCCGGTAGCGCGGCGTCTGCTCTCAGCCTAAGAGGCTTTTGGGAGTGCTCAGGCAAGGGTCAGCCTGCACCCTTGCTGGCAGCACCCAGGGGGAACCAGGACGCTTGCGTCTCCCGCCTTCATTTTCGACACAAGCGCCTGAGGAGGGACACCACCCCTCCCCTTGTGTCAAGAGACCTCCGCACTGGCCTCTGACTGATTCTTAGAACGGACGGAAAGAGTCGGGCAAGCCTGTCAAAGCTTTGAGCGAATGTCAAAAGCTTTAGACTGCCGCGAACCCTCCGGCTTGCACTGAGACACGAGGTCGATGTGCTAAGCACCCCGGGGCCCCTTTCGCCTGCAGGTCCCGAGCCGCCAACATGTTCTTAGTATCGTGTTCCCCAAACCTGGGTGACGGGCACCACAGGGCGGCAGAGCCATCGCACTTGCCGGGTGGCAGAGGAAGGACCGGACTATGTACCATAGCGGCCAACCACTCCCAGAGCCGGTCGTGCGGGGCTCGAGGTCTGCTCTCAACGTCACATGCTTCTGTGAGTGCTCAGGCAAGGGTCAGACCACATCCTTCCTGGCAGCACCCAAAGCAACCAGGCCGCTCGTGTCTCTCGCCTTCATTTTTCGACACAAGCGCCTGAGGAGGGACGCCACCCCTCCCCTTGCGTCAAGAGACCTCCCCACCGGCCTCTGACTGATTCTTAGAACGGACGGAAAGAGTCGGGCAAGCCTGTCAAAGATTTGAGCGTATGTCAAAAGCTTTAGACTTCCGCGAACTCTCTGGCTTGCACTGAGACCCGAGGTCGATGTGCTCAGCACCACGGGGCCCCTTTCGCCTGCAGGTCCCGAGCCGCCAACATGTTCTTAGTATCGTGTTCCCCAAACCTGGGTGACGGGCACCACAGGGCGACAGAGCCATCGCACTTGCCGGGTGGCAGAGGAAGGACCGGACTATGTACAATAGCGGCCAACGACTCCCAGAGCCGGTTGTGCGGGGCTCGAGGTCTGCTCTCAACATCACATGCTTTTGGATGTGCTCAGGCAAGGGTCAGACCACATCCTTCCTGGCAGCACCCAAAGCAACCAGGCCGCTCGCGTCTCTCGCCTTCATTTTTCGACACAAGCGCCTGAGGAGGGACGCCACCCCTCCCCTTTGCGTCAAGAGACCTCCCCACCGGCCTCTGACTGATTCTTAGAACGGACGGAAAGAGTCGGGCAAGCCTGTCAAAGCTTTGAGCGAATGTCAAAAGCTTTAGACTTCCGCGAACTCTCCGGCTTGCACTGAGACGCGAGGTCGATGTGCTAAGCACCACGGGGCCCCTTTCGCCTGCAGGTCCCGAGCCGCCAACATGTTCTTAGTATCGTGTTCTCCAATCCTGGGTGACGGGCACCGCAGGGAGGCAGAGCCATCGCACTTGCCGGGTGGCAGAGGAAGGACCGGACTATGTACAATAGCGGCCAACGACTCCCAGAGCCGGTTGTGCGGCGTCTGCTCTCAGCCTAAGAGGCTTCTGGGAGTGCTCAGGCAAGGGTCAGCCTGCACCCTTGCTGGCAGCACCCAGGGGAACCAGGACGCTTGCATCTCTCGCCTTCATTTTCGACACAAGCGCCTGAGGAGGGACGCCACCCCTCCCCTTGCGTCAAGAGACCTCCCCACCAGCCTCTGACTGATTCTTAGAACGGACGGAAAGAGTCGGGCAAGCCTGTCAAAGCTTTGAGCGAATGTCAAAAGCTTTAGACTTCCGCGAACTCTCCGGCTTGCACTGAGACGCGAGGTCGATGTGCTAAGCACCACGGGGCCCCTTTCGCCTGCAGGTCCCGAGCCGCCAACATGTTCTTAGTATCGTGTTCTCCAAACCTGGGTGACGGGCACCGCAGGGAGGCAGAGCCATCGCACTTGCCGGGTGGCAGAGGAAGGACCGGACTATGTACAATAGCGGCCAACGACTCCCAGAGCCGGTAGTGCGGCGTCTGCTCTCAGCCTAAGAGGCTTCTGGGAGTGCTCAGGCAAGGGTCAGCCTGCACCCTTGCTGGCAGCACCCAGGGGAACCAGGACGCTTGCATCTCTCGCCTTCATTTTCGACACAAACGCCTGAGGAGGGAAGCCAACCCTCCGTGTGTCAAGAGACCGTCCCCGCCCCGGCCTCCGACTGATTCTTAGAACGGACGGAAAGAGTCAGGCAAGCCTGTTAAGACTTCCGCGAACTCTCCGGCTTGCACTGAGACGCGAGGTCGATGTGCTCAGCACCACGGGGCCCCTTTCGCCTGCAGGTCCCGAGCCGCCAACATGTTCTAAGTATCGTGTTCTCCAAACCTGGGTGACGGGCACCGCAGGGAGGCAGAGCCATCGCACTTGCCGGGTGGCAGAGGAAGGACCGGACTATGTACAATAGCGGCCAACGACTCCCAGAGCCGGTAGTGCGGCGCCTGCTCTCAGCCTAAGAGGCTTTTGGGAGTGCTCAGGCAAGGGTCAGCCTGCACCCTTGCTGGCAGCACCCAGGGGAACCAGGACGCTTGCATCTCTCGCCTTCATTTTCGACACAAACGCCTGAGGAGGGAAGCCAACCCTCCGTGTGTCAAGAGACCGTCCCCGCCCCGGCCTCCGACTGATTCTTAGAACGGACGGAAAGAGTCAGGCAAGCCTGTTAAGACTTCCGCGAACTCTCCGGCTTGCACTGAGACGCGAGGTCGATGTGCTCAGCACCACGGGGCCCCCTTCGCCTGCAGGTCCCGAGCCGCCAACATGTTCTAAGTATCGTGTTCCCCAAACCTGGGTGACGAGCACCGCAGGGAGGCAGAGCCATCGCACTTGCCGGGTGGCAGAGGAAGGACCGGACTATGTACAATAGCGGCCAACGACTCCCAGAGCCGGTAGTGCGGCGCCTGCTCTCAGCTTAAGAGGCTTTTGGGAGTGCTCAGGCAAGGGTCAGCCTGCACCCTTGCTGGCAGCACCCAGGGGAACCAGGACGCTTGCATCTCTCGCCTTCATTTTCGACACAAACACCTGAGGAGGGAAGCCAACCCTCCGTGTGTCAAGAGACCGTCCCCGCCCCGGCCTCCGACTGATTCTTAGAACGGACGGAAAGAGTCAGGCAAGCCTGTCAAAGAATTGAGCAGATGTCAAAATCTTTTAAGACTTCCGCGAACTCTCCGGCTTGCACTGAGACCCGAGGTCGATGTGCTCAGCACCACGGGGCCCCTTTCGCCTGCAGGTCCCGAGCCGCCAACATGTTCTAAGTATCGTGTTCCCCAAACCTGGGTGACGAGCACCGCAGGGCGGCAGAGCCATCGCACTTGCCGGGTGGCAGAGGAAGGACCGGACTATGTACAATAGCGGCCAACCACTCCCAGAGCCGGTAGTGCGGCGTGCGAGGTCTGCTCTCAGCGGAAGAGGGTTTTGGGAATGCTCAGGCAAGGGCCAGCCTGCACCCTTCCTGGCCGCTCCCACGGGAACCAGGCTACTTGCAATCCTTTCCCCCAATAGCAAGTGCCTTTTGGAGGGACGGCCGGAGTCAACGTGGGGTTTGCCCGCCCTCCAAAGTGTCAAGAGACCGCCGCACAGGCCTCTGACTGATTCTTAGAACAGGCAGCAAGAGTTGGGTAAGTCTGTCGAAAATTTGACAAAGTGTCAAAAATTAGACTTCCGAGAGCTCTTGGGCATGCACACAGGCCTGTCATTCAAGTGCTCTGCCCGCGGAACCGTTTTTCGGATGCCTTTCAAAGTGGTCCCGCGCCGCCATTTTGTTCTAAAAATCGTGTTCCCAGAAATCTCCGGGTACCCCGCCAACCTCACTGTGTCACAATGTCAAGTGGCACTGAATGGGTCTGAATTTCAAATTCGACTGCTTCGCTCTGGAACTCGAACCCGGCAAAACCGTTTGGATTTTTCCCGGTCCAGACTTCCGCGGCAGACAAAGTTAAAGTTTTCGGGCTGCAGACTCAAAACGACATCTGGCCAACCGCCGGGCTCAATTCGCCCAGTTCCTCCGGCACTTCGGAACTCATGTTCGGCATGAGTTTTTGAATCTTTCCCGATGCTTCGGCATTTTCCTCCGCTGACACTTAGAATATTTTTCACACTTGGCCGAAAATTTTTCTAAGTTTTTCTGGTTACTGATTTCTTCTTTTCGGGCATTTTTCTAAGTTTTCTTGGTTACTCATTTCTCATTTTCAAACATTTTTCTAAGTTTTTCTGGTTACTGATTTCTTCTTTTTGGGCATTTTTCTAAGTTTTCTTGGTTACTCATTTCTCATTTTCAAACATTTTTCTAAGTTTTTCTGGTTACTCATTTCTCATTTTCAAACATTTTTCTAAGTTTTTCTGGTTACTGATTTCTTCTTTTTGGGCATTTTTCTAAGTTTTCTTGGTTACTCATTTCTCATTTTCAAACATTTTTCTAAGTTTTTCTGGTTACTGATTTCTTCTTTTTGGGCATTTTTCTAAGTTTTCTTGGTTACTCATTTCTCATTTTCAAACATTTTTCTAAGTTTTCTTGGTTACTCATTTCTCATTTTCAAACATTTTTCTAAGTTTTTCTGGTTACTGATTTCTTCTTTTTGGGCATTTTTCTAAGTTTTCTTGGTTACTCATTTCTCATTTTCAAACATTTTTCTAAGTTTTTCTGGTTACTCATTTCTCATTTTCAAACATTTTTCTAAGTTTTTCTGGTTACTGATTTCTTCTTTTTGGGCATTTTTCTAAGTTTTCTTGGTTACTCATTTCTCATTTTCAAACATTTTTCTAAGTTTTTCTGGTTACTCATTTCTCATTTTCAAACATTTTTCTAAGTTTTTCTGGTTACTCATTTCTGCTTTTCCAACGTTTTACTAAGTTTTGCTGGTTACTGAGTTCACACTTTTAAACATTTTCGGGCATTTTTCTACGTTTTTCATGTTACTCATTTAGCACTTTCAGGCACTTTCCTATGCTTTCCTGCTTACTGATTTCACACTTTTAAGCATCTTCGGGCATGTTCCCTAAGTTTTGCAGTTCATTCGTTTGGGACAGTCAGGCAGCTTTCCTAAGCTTTCCTGGTAACCGAATTCACATTGTTGAGAACTTTGGAACCCTTCCCTAAGCTGTGCTGGTTACTCACTTTACCTCTTCAGACACTTGCCCCCGTTGTGACAGAGACCACTTCCCGACTCGGGAAATGCACCAAATTCGGCCTGAACTCAGAGGGCAGTCCCCCCTCGAAGGCGTGGAAGTCGGCAGAATCGCCGGGTCAAATCCGGCTGAGCTACCCGGCTTGGAAGCCTCAAAGTCGGTATGAGCTGTCAGGTTCACTCCCATCCCCGTTTGGACCACTTCCCGACTCGGGAAATTCACCAAATTCGGCCTGAACTCAGAGGACAGTCCCCCCTCGAAGGCGTGACAGTCGGCAGAACCGCCGGATCAAATCCGGCTGAGCTACCCGGCCCCGAAGCCTCAAAGTCGGTAAGAGCTGTCAGGTTCACTCCCATCCCCGTTTGGACCACTTCCCGACTCGGGAAATTCACCAAATTCGGCCTGAACTTATACAACAGTCCCCCCTCGAAGGCGTGACAGTCGGCAGAACCGCCGGATCAAATCCGGTTGAGCTACCCGGCTTGGAAGCCCCAAAGTCGGTAAGAGCTGTCAGGTTCACTCCCATCCCCGTTTGGACCACTTCCCGACTCGGGAAATTCACCAAATTCGGCCTGAACTTATACAACAGTCCCCCCTCGAAGGCGTGACAGTCGCTAGAACCGCCGGATCAAATCCGGTTGAGCTACCCGGCTTGGAAGCCCCAAAGTCGGTAAGAGCTGTCAGGTTCACTCCCATCCCCGTTTGGACCACTTCCCGACTTAGGAAATTCACCAAATTCGGCCTGAACTTAGAGGAGAGTCCCCGCTCGAAGGCGTGGAAGTCGGCAGAATCGCCGGGTCAAATCCGACTGAGCTACCCGGCCCCGAAGCCTCAATGTCGGTAAGAGCTGTCAGGTTCACTCCCATCCCCGTTTGGACCACTTCCCGACTCGGGAAATTCACCAAATTCGGCCTGAACTTAGACAACAGTCCCCCCTCGAAGCCGTGGCAGTCGCTAGAACCGCCGGATCAAATCCGGTTGAGCTACCCGGCTTGGAAGCCCCAAAGTCGGTATGAGCTGTCAGGTTCACTCCCATCCCCGTTTGGACCACTTCCCGACTTAGGAAAATCACCAAATTCGGCCTGAACTCAGAGGGCAGGCCCCCCTCGAAGGCCAGGCATTCGGCAGAACCGCCGGGTCAAATCCGACTGTGCTACCCGGCCCCAAAGCCTCAAAGTTGGTATGAGCAGTTAGGTTCACTCCCATCCCCGTTTGGACCACTTCCCGACTTAGGAAATTCACCAAATTCGGCCTGAACTTAGAGGAGAGTCCCCGCTCGAAGGCGTGGAAGTCGGCAGAATCGCCGGGTCAAATCCGACTGAGCTACCCGGCCCCGAAGCCTCAATGTCGGTAAGAGCTGTCAGGTTCACTCCCATCCCCGTTTGGACCACTTCCCGACTCGGGAAATTCACCAAATTCGGCCTGAACTTAGACAACAGTCCCCCCTCGAAGCCGTGGCAGTCGCTAGAACCGCTGGATCAAATCCGGTTGAGCTACCCGGCTTGGAAGCCCCAAAGTCGGTATGAGCTGTCAGGTTCACTCCCATCCCCGTTTGGACCACTTCCCGACTTAGGAAAATCACCAAATTCGGCCTGAACTCAGAGGGCAGGCCCCCCTCGAAGGCCAGGCATTCGGCAGAACCGCCGGGTCAAATCCGACTGTGCTACCCGGCCCCAAAGCCTCAAAGTTGGTATGAGCAGTTAGGTTCACTCCCATCCCCGTTTGGACCACTTCCCGACTTAGGAAATTCACCAAATTCGGCCTGAACTTAGAGGAGAGTCCCCGCTCGAAGGCGTGGAAGTCGGCAGAATCGCCGGGTCAAATCCGACTGAGCTACCCGGCCCCGAAGCCTCAATGTCGGTAAGAGCTGTCAGGTTCACTCCCATCCCCGTTTGGACCACTTCCCGACTCGGGAAATTCACCAAATTCGGCCTGAACTTAGACAACAGTCCCCCCTCGAAGCCGTGGCAGTCGCTAGAACCGCTGGATCAAATCCGGTTGAGCTACCCGGCTTGGAAGCCCCAAAGTCGGTATGAGCTGTCAGGTTCACTCCCATCCCCGTTTGGACCACTTCCCGACTTAGGAAAATCACCAAATTCGGCCTGAACTCAGAGGGCAGGCCCCCCTCGAAGGCCAGGCATTCGGCAGAACCGCCGGGTCAAATCCGACTGTGCTACCCGGCCCCAAAGCCTCAAAGTTGGTATGAGCAGTTAGGTTCACTCCCAAACCCGTTGGGACCACTTCCCGACTTAGGAAATTCACCAAATCCGGCCTGAACTTAGACAACAGTCCCCCCTCGAAGGCGTGACAGTCGGTAGAACCGCCGGGTCAAATCCGGCTGAGCTACCCGATTTGGAAGCCTTCAACACAAAACCCATCCGGCAATGCCACTCAAAAAGGGCCCAAATTCAGAAACACCCCCTTCAATAGGTACCACTTCCTCGGAGACACTACCGGGACACGCTCCCCTCGGCGAAAATTAAGCCCCCACCACTAACTGAAGCCAACCGCAGCCCCAACTTCAACGGAGAAATCAGTAACCAATTCAAAAATGCACTTGGTTACTGATTTGTACTGCTTCAAAAATATTCTAAGTGTCGCTGGTTACTGATTTGTACTGCTCCAAAAATATTCTAAGTGTCACTGGTTACTGATTTGTACTGACTCAAAAATATTCTAAGTGTCGCTGGTTACTGATTTGTACTGACTGAAAAATATTCTAAGTGTCGCTGGTTACTGATTTGTACTGACTCAAAAATATTCTAAGTGTCAGTGGTTACTGATTTGTACTGCTCCAAAAATATTCTAAGTGTCGCTGGTTACTGATTTGTAATGCTCCAAAAATATTCTAAGTGTCGCTGGTTACTGATTTGTACTGCTTCAAAAATATTCTAAGTGTCAGCGGTTACTGATTTGTACTGCTTCAAAAATATTCTAAGTGTCGCTGGTTACTGATTTGTACTGCTTCAAAAATATTCTAAGTGTCAGTGGTTACTGATTTGTACTGCGTCAAAAATATTCTAAGTGTCGCTGGTTACTGATTTGTACTGCTCCAAAAATATTCTAAGTGTCGCTGGTTACTGATTTGTACTGCTTCAAAAATATTCTAAGTGTCGCTGGTTACTGATTTGTACTGCTTCAAAAATATTCTAAGTGTCAGTGGTTACTGATTTGTACTGCTTCAAAAATATTCTAAGTGTCGCTGGTTACTGATTTGTACTGCTTCAAAAATATTCTAAGTGTCAGTGGTTACTGATTTGTACTGCTTCAAAAATATTCTAAGTGTCGCTGGTTACTGATTTGTACTGCTTCAAAAATATTCTAAGTGTCAGTGGTTACTGATTTGTACTGCTCCAAAAATATTCTAAGTGTCGCTGGTTACTGATTTGTACTGCTTCAAAAATATTCTAAGTGTCAGTGGTTACTGATTTGTACTGCTCCAAAAATATTCTAAGTGTCGCTGGTTACTGATTTGTACTGCTTCAAAAATATTCTAAGTGTCAGCGGTTACTGATTTGTACTGCTTCAAAAATATTCTAAGTGTCAGTGGTTACTGATTTGTACTGCTTCAAAAATATTCTAAGTGTCGCTGGTTACTGATTTGTACTGCTTCAAAAATATTCTAAGTGTCAGTGGTTACTGATTTGTACTGCTCCAAAAATATTCTAAGTGTCGCTGGTTACTGATTTGTACTGCTTCAAAAATATTCTAAGTGTCAGTGGTTACTGATTTGTACTGCTTCAAAAATATTCTAAGTGTCGCTGGTTACTGATTTGTACTGCTTCAAAAATATTCTAAGTGTCAGTGGTTACTGATTTGTACTGCTTCAAAAATATTCTAAGTGTCGCTGGTTACTGATTTGTACTGCTCCAAAAATATTCTAAGTGTCGCTGGTTACTGATTTGTACTGCTTCAAAAATATTCTAAGTGTCGCTGGTTACTGATTTGTACTGCTCCAAAAATATTCTAAGTGTCGCTGGTTACTGATTTGTACTGCTTCAAAAATATTCTAAGTGTCGCTGGTTACTGATTTGTACTGCTTCAAAAATATTCTAAGTGTCAGTGGTTACTGATTTGTACTGCTTCAAAAATATTCTAAGTGTCGCTGGTTACTGATTTGTACTGACTCAAAAATATTCTAAGTGGGGCTGGTTACTGATTTGTACTGCTCCAAAAATATTCTAAGTGTCGCTGGTTACTGATTTGTACTGCTTCAAAAATATTCTAAGTGTCAGCGGTTACTGATTTGTACTGCTTCAAAAATATTCTAAGTGTCAGTGGTTACTGATTTGTACTGCTTCAAAAATATTCTAAGTGTCGCCGGTTACTGATTTGTACTGCTTCAAAAATATTCTAAGTGTCAGTGGTTACTGATTTGTACTGCTTCAAAAATATTCTAAGTGTCGCCGGTTACTGATTTGTACTGCTTCAAAAATATTCTAAGTGTCAGTGGTTACTGATTTGTACTGCTCCAAAAATATTCTAAGTGTCGCTGGTTACTGATTTGTACTGCTTCAAAAATATTCTAAGTGTCAGCTGGTTACTGATTTGTACTGCTTCAAAAATATTCTAAGTGTCAGTGGTTACTGATTTGTACTGCTTCAAAAATATTCTAAGTGTCGCTGGTTACTGATTTGTACTGCTTCAAAAATATTCTAAGTGTCAGTGGTTACTGATTTGTACTGCTT
>NW_026869243.1:93899-96399 GCF_020745735.1 Hemiscyllium ocellatum | reverse complement strand
AAACCTGGGTGACGGGCACCACAGGGCGGCAGAGCCATCGCGCTTGCCGGGTGGCAGAGGAAGGACCGGACTATGTACCATAGCGGCCAACCACTCCCAGAGCCGGTCGTGCGGGGCTCGAGGTCTGCTCTCAACGTCACATGCTTCTGTGAGTGCTCAGGCAAGGGTCAGACCACATCCTTCCTGGCAGCACCCAAAGCAACCAGGCCGCTCGTGTCTCTCGCCTTCATTTTTCGACACAAGCGCCTGAGGAGGGACGCCACCCCTCCCCTTGCGTCAAGAGACCTCCCCACCGGCCTCTGACTGATTCTTAGAACGGACGGAAAGAGTCGGGCAAGCCTGTCAAAGATTTGAGCGTATGTCAAAAGCTTTAGACTTCCGCGAACTCTCTGGCTTGCACTGAGACCCGAGGTCGATGTGCTCAGCACCACGGGGCCCCTGTCGCCTGCAGGTCCCGAGCCGCCAACATGTTCTTAGTATCGTGTTCCCCAAACCTGGGTGACGGGCACCACAGGGCGACAGAGCCATCGCACTTGCCGGGTGGCAGAGGAAGGACCGGACTATGTACAATAGCGGCCAACGACTCCCAGAGCCGGTTGTGCGGGGCTCGAGGTCTGCTCTCAACATCACATGCTTTTGGATGTGCTCAGGCAAGGGTCAGACCACATCCTTCCTGGCAGCACCCAAAGCAACCAGGCCGCTCGCGTCTCTCGCCTTCATTTTTCGACACAAGCGCCTGAGGAGGGACGCCACCCCTCCCCTTTGCGTCAAGAGACCTCCCCACCGGCCTCTGACTGATTCTTAGAACGGACGGAAAGAGTCGGGCAAGCCTGTCAAAGCTTTGAGCGAATGTCAAAAGCTTTAGACTTCCGCGAACTCTCCGGCTTGCACTGAGACGCGAGGTCGATGTGCTAAGCACCACGGGGCCCCTTTCGCCTGCAGGTCCCGAGCCGCCAACATGTTCTTAGTATCGTGTTCTCCAATCCTGGGTGACGGGCACCGCAGGGAGGCAGAGCCATCGCACTTGCCGGGTGGCAGAGGAAGGACCGGACTATGTACAATAGCGGCCAACGACTCCCAGAGCCGGTTGTGCGGCGTCTGCTCTCAGCCTAAGAGGCTTCTGGGAGTGCTCAGGCAAGGGTCAGCCTGCACCCTTGCTGGCAGCACCCAGGGGAACCAGGACGCTTGCATCTCTCGCCTTCATTTTCGACACAAGCGCCTGAGGAGGGACGCCACCCCTCCCCTTGCGTCAAGAGACCTCCCACCAGCCTCTGACTGATTCTTAGAACGGACGGAAAGAGTCGGGCAAGCCTGTCAAAGCTTTGAGCGAATGTCAAAAGCTTTAGACTTCCGCGAACTCTCCGGCTTGCACTGAGACGCGAGGTCGATGTGCTAAGCACCACGGGCCCCTTTCGCCTGCAGGTCCCGAGCCGCCAACATGTTCTTAGTATCGTGTTCTCCAAACCTGGGTGACGGGCACCGCAGGGAGGCAGAGCCATCGCACTTGCCGGGTGGCAGAGGAAGGACCGGACTATGTACAATAGCGGCCAACGACTCCCAGAGCCGGTAGTGCGGCGTCTGCTCTCAGCCTAAGAGGCTTCTGGGAGTGCTCAGGCAAGGGTCAGCCTGCACCCTTGCTGGCAGCACCCAGGGGAACCAGGACGCTTGCATCTCTCGCCTTCATTTTCGACACAAACGCCTGAGGAGGGAAGCCAACCCTCCGTGTGTCAAGAGACCGTCCCCCCCCGGCCTCCGACTGATTCTTAGAACGGACGGAAAGAGTCAGGCAAGCCTGTTAAGACTTCCGCGAACTCTCCGGCTTGCACTGAGACGCGAGGTCGATGTGCTCAGCACCACGGGGCCCCTTTCGCCTGCAGGTCCCGAGCCGCCAACATGTTCTAAGTATCGTGTTCTCCAAACCTGGGTGACGGGCACCGCAGGGAGGCAGAGCCATCGCACTTGCCGGGTGGCAGAGGAAGGACCGGACTATGTACAATAGCGGCCAACGACTCCCAGAGCCGGTAGTGCGGCGCCTGCTCTCAGCCTAAGAGGCTTTTGGGAGTGCTCAGGCAAGGGTCAGCCTGCACCCTTGCTGGCAGCACCCAGGGGAACCAGGACGCTTGCATCTCTCGCCTTCATTTTCGACACAAACGCCTGAGGAGGGAAGCCAACCCTCCGTGTGTCAAGAGAGACCGTCCCCGCCCCGGCCTCCGACTGATTCTTAGAACGGACGGAAAGAGTCAGGCAAGCCTGTTAAGACTTCCGCGAACTCTCCGGCTTGCACTGAGACGCGAGGTCGATGTGCTCAGCACCACGGGGCCCCCTTCGCCTGCAGGTCCCGAGCCGCCAACATGTTCTAAGTATCGTGTTCCCCAAACCTGGGTGACGAGCACCGCAGGGAGGCAGAGCCATCGCACTTGCCGGGTGGCAGAGGAAGGACCGGACTATGTACAATAGCGGCCAACGACTCCCAGAGCCGGTAGTGCGGCGCCTCTCCGGC
>NW_026869243.1:75000-85000 GCF_020745735.1 Hemiscyllium ocellatum | reverse complement strand
TTGCCGGGTGGCAGAGGAAGGACCGGACTATGTACAATAGCGGCCAACGACTCCCAGAGCCGGTTGTGCGGGGCTCGAGGTCTGCTCTCAACATCACATGCTTTTGGATGTGCTCAGGCAAGGGTCAGACCACATCCTTCCTGGCAGCACCCAAAGCAACCAGGCCGCTCGCGTCTCTCGCCTTCATTTTTCGACACAAGCGCCTGAGGAGGGACGCCACCCCTCCCCTTTGCGTCAAGAGACCTCCCCACCGGCCTCTGACTGATTCTTAGAACGGACGGAAAGAGTCGGGCAAGCCTGTCAAAGCTTTGAGCGAATGTCAAAAGCTTTAGACTTCCGCGAACTCTCCGGCTTGCACTGAGACGCGAGGTCGATGTGCTAAGCACCACGGGGCCCCTTTCGCCTGCAGGTCCCGAGCCGCCAACATGTTCTTAGTATCGTGTTCTCCAATCCTGGGTGACGGCACCGCAGGGAGGCAGAGCCATCGCACTTGCCGGGTGGCAGAGGAAGGACCGGACTATGTACAATAGCGGCCAACGACTCCCAGAGCCGGTTGTGCGGCGTCTGCTCTCAGCCTAAGAGGCTTCTGGGAGTGCTCAGGCAAGGGTCAGCCTGCACCCTTGCTGGCAGCACCCAGGGGAACCAGGACGCTTGCATCTCTCGCCTTCATTTTCGACACAAGCGCCTGAGGAGGGACGCCACCCCTCCCCTTGCGTCAAGAGACCTCCCCACCAGCCTCTGACTGATTCTTAGAACGGACGGAAAGAGTCGGGCAAGCCTGTCAAAGCTTTGAGCGAATGTCAAAAGCTTTAGACTTCCGCGAACTCTCCGGCTTGCACTGAGACGCGAGGTCGATGTGCTAAGCACCACGGGGCCCTTTCGCCTGCAGGTCCCGAGCCGCCAACATGTTCTTAGTATCGTGTTCTCCAAACCTGGGTGACGGGCACCGCAGGGAGGCAGAGCCATCGCACTTGCCGGGTGGCAGAGGAAGGACCGGACTATGTACAATAGCGGCCAACGACTCCCAGAGCCGGTAGTGCGGCGTCTGCTCTCAGCCTAAGAGGCTTCTGGGAGTGCTCAGGCAAGGGTCAGCCTGCACCCTTGCTGGCAGCACCCAGGGGAACCAGGACGCTTGCATCTCTCGCCTTCATTTTCGACACAAACGCCTGAGGAGGGAAGCCAACCCTCCGTGTGTCAAGAGACCGTCCCCGCCCCGGCCTCCGACTGATTCTTAGAACGGACGGAAAGAGTCAGGCAAGCCTGTTAAGACTTCCGCGAACTCTCCGGCTTGCACTGAGACGCGAGGTCGATGTGCTCAGCACCACGGGGCCCCTTTCGCCTGCAGGTCCCGAGCCGCCAACATGTTCTAAGTATCGTGTTCTCCAAACCTGGGTGACGGGCACCGCAGGGAGGCAGAGCCATCGCACTTGCCGGGTGGCAGAGGAAGGACCGGACTATGTACAATAGCGGCCAACGACTCCCAGAGCCGGTAGTGCGGCGCCTGCTCTCAGCCTAAGAGGCTTTTGGGAGTGCTCAGGCAAGGGTCAGCCTGCACCCTTGCTGGCAGCACCCAGGGGAACCAGGACGCTTGCATCTCTCGCCTTCATTTTCGACACAAACGCCTGAGGAGGGAAGCCAACCCTCCGTGTGTCAAGAGACCGTCCCCGCCCCGGCCTCCGACTGATTCTTAGAACGGACGGAAAGAGTCAGGCAAGCCTGTTAAGACTTCCGCGAACTCTCCGGCTTGCACTGAGACGCGAGGTCGATGTGCTCAGCACCACGGGGCCCCCTTCGCCTGCAGGTCCCGAGCCGCCAACATGTTCTAAGTATCGTGTTCCCCAAACCTGGGTGACGAGCACCGCAGGGAGGCAGAGCCATCGCACTTGCCGGGTGGCAGAGGAAGGACCGGACTATGTACAATAGCGGCCAACGACTCCCAGAGCCGGTAGTGCGGCGCCTGCTCTCAGCTTAAGAGGCTTTTGGGAGTGCTCAGGCAAGGGTCAGCCTGCACCCTTGCTGGCAGCACCCAGGGGAACCAGGACGCTTGCATCTCTCGCCTTCATTTTCGACACAAACACCTGAGGAGGGAAGCCAACCCTCCGTGTGTCAAGAGACCGTCCCCGCCCCGGCCTCCGACTGATTCTTAGAACGGACGGAAAGAGTCAGGCAAGCCTGTCAAAGAATTGAGCAGATGTCAAAATCTTTTAAGACTTCCGCGAACTCTCCGGCTTGCACTGAGACCCGAGGTCGATGTGCTCAGCACCACGGGGCCCCTTTCGCCTGCAGGTCCCGAGCCGCCAACATGTTCTAAGTATCGTGTTCCCCAAACCTGGGTGACGAGCACCGCAGGGCGGCAGAGCCATCGCACTTGCCGGGTGGCAGAGGAAGGACCGGACTATGTACAATAGCGGCCAACCACTCCCAGAGCCGGTAGTGCGGCGTGCGAGGTCTGCTCTCAGCGGAAGAGGGTTTTGGGAATGCTCAGGCAAGGGCCAGCCTGCACCCTTCCTGGCCGCTCCCACGGGAACCAGGCTACTTGCAATCCTTTCCCCCAATAGCAAGTGCCTTTTGGAGGGACGGCCGGAGTCAACGTGGGGTTTGCCCGCCCTCCAAAGTGTCAAGAGACCGCCGCACAGGCCTCTGACTGATTCTTAGAACAGGCAGCAAGAGTTGGGTAAGTCTGTCGAAAATTTGACAAAGTGTCAAAAATTAGACTTCCGAGAGCTCTTGGGCATGCACACAGGCCTGTCATTCAAGTGCTCTGCCCGCGGAACCGTTTTTTCGGATGCCTTTCAAAGTGGTCCCGCGCCGCCATTTTGTTCTAAAAATCGTGTTCCCAGAAATCTCCGGGTACCCCGCCAACCTCACTGTGTCACAATGTCAAGTGGCACTGAATGGGTCTGAATTTCAAATTCGACTGCTTCGCTCTGGAACTCGAACCCGGCAAAACCGTTTGGATTTTTCCCGGTCCAGACTTCCGCGGCAGACAAAGTTAAAGTTTTCGGGCTGCAGACTCAAAACGACATCTGGCCAACCGCCGGGCTCAATTCGCCCAGTTCCTCCGGCACTTCGGAACTCATGTTCGGCATGAGTTTTTGAATCTTTCCCGATGCTTCGGCATTTTCCTCCGCTGACACTTAGAATATTTTTCACACTTGGCCGAAAATTTTTCTAAGTTTTTCTGGTTACTGATTTCTTCTTTTCGGGCATTTTTCTAAGTTTTCTTGGTTACTCATTTCTCATTTTCAAACATTTTTCTAAGTTTTTCTGGTTACTGATTTCTTCTTTTTGGGCATTTTTCTAAGTTTTCTTGTTACTCATTTCTCATTTTCAAACATTTTTCTAAGTTTTTCTGGTTACTCATTTCTCATTTTCAAACATTTTTCTAAGTTTTTCTGGTTACTGATTTCTTCTTTTTGGGCATTTTTCTAAGTTTTCTTGGTTACTCATTTCTCATTTTCAAACATTTTTCTAAGTTTTTCTGGTTACTGATTTCTTCTTTTTGGGCATTTTTCTAAGTTTTCTTGGTTACTCATTTCTCATTTTCAAACATTTTTCTAAGTTTTCTTGGTTACTCATTTCTCATTTTCAAACATTTTTCTAAGTTTTTCTGGTTACTGATTTCTTCTTTTTGGGCATTTTTCTAAGTTTTCTTGGTTACTCATTTCTCATTTTCAAACATTTTTCTAAGTTTTTCTGGTTACTCATTTCTCATTTTCAAACATTTTTCTAAGTTTTTCTGGTTACTGATTTCTTCTTTTTGGGCATTTTTCTAAGTTTTCTTGGTTACTCATTTCTCATTTTCAAACATTTTTCTAAGTTTTTCTGGTTACTCATTTCTCATTTTCAAACATTTTTCTAAGTTTTTCTGGTTACTCATTTCTGCTTTTCCAACGTTTTACTAAGTTTTGCTGGTTACTGAGTTCACACTTTTAAACATTTTCGGGCATTTTTCTACGTTTTTCATGTTACTCATTTAGCACTTTCAGGCACTTTCCTATGCTTTCCTGCTTACTGATTTCACACTTTTAAGCATCTTCGGGCATGTTCCCTAAGTTTTGCAGTTCATTCGTTTGGGACAGTCAGGCAGCTTTCCTAAGCTTTCCTGGTAACCGAATTCACATTGTTGAGAACTTTGGAACCCTTCCCTAAGCTGTGCTGGTTACTCACTTTACCTCTTCAGACACTTGCCCCCGTTGTGACAGAGACCACTTCCCGACTCGGGAAATGCACCAAATTCGGCCTGAACTCAGAGGGCAGTCCCCCCTCGAAGGCGTGGAAGTCGGCAGAATCGCCGGGTCAAATCCGGCTGAGCTACCCGGCTTGGAAGCCTCAAAGTCGGTATGAGCTGTCAGGTTCACTCCCATCCCCGTTTGGACCACTTCCCGACTCGGGAAATTCACCAAATTCGGCCTGAACTCAGAGGACAGTCCCCCCTCGAAGGCGTGACAGTCGGCAGAACCGCCGGATCAAATCCGGCTGAGCTACCCGGCCCCGAAGCCTCAAAGTCGGTAAGAGCTGTCAGGTTCACTCCCATCCCCGTTTGGACCACTTCCCGACTCGGGAAATTCACCAAATTCGGCCTGAACTTATACAACAGTCCCCCCTCGAAGGCGTGACAGTCGGCAGAACCGCCGGATCAAATCCGGTTGAGCTACCCGGCTTGGAAGCCCCAAAGTCGGTAAGAGCTGTCAGGTTCACTCCCATCCCCGTTTGGACCACTTCCCGACTCGGGAAATTCACCAAATTCGGCCTGAACTTATACAACAGTCCCCCCTCGAAGGCGTGACAGTCGCTAGAACCGCCGGATCAAATCCGGTTGAGCTACCCGGCTTGGAAGCCCCAAAGTCGGTAAGAGCTGTCAGGTTCACTCCCATCCCCGTTTGGACCACTTCCCGACTTAGGAAATTCACCAAATTCGGCCTGAACTTAGAGGAGAGTCCCCGCTCGAAGGCGTGGAAGTCGGCAGAATCGCCGGGTCAAATCCGACTGAGCTACCCGGCCCCGAAGCCTCAATGTCGGTAAGAGCTGTCAGGTTCACTCCCATCCCCGTTTGGACCACTTCCCGACTCGGGAAATTCACCAAATTCGGCCTGAACTTAGACAACAGTCCCCCCTCGAAGCCGTGGCAGTCGCTAGAACCGCCGGATCAAATCCGGTTGAGCTACCCGGCTTGGAAGCCCCAAAGTCGGTATGAGCTGTCAGGTTCACTCCCATCCCCGTTTGGACCACTTCCCGACTTAGGAAAATCACCAAATTCGGCCTGAACTCAGAGGGCAGGCCCCCCTCGAAGGCCAGGCATTCGGCAGAACCGCCGGGTCAAATCCGACTGTGCTACCCGGCCCCAAAGCCTCAAAGTTGGTATGAGCAGTTAGGTTCACTCCCATCCCCGTTTGGACCACTTCCCGACTTAGGAAATTCACCAAATTCGGCCTGAACTTAGAGGAGAGTCCCCGCTCGAAGGCGTGGAAGTCGGCAGAATCGCCGGGTCAAATCCGACTGAGCTACCCGGCCCCGAAGCCTCAATGTCGGTAAGAGCTGTCAGGTTCACTCCCATCCCCGTTTGGACCACTTCCCGACTCGGGAAATTCACCAAATTCGGCCTGAACTTAGACAACAGTCCCCCCTCGAAGCCGTGGCAGTCGCTAGAACCGCTGGATCAAATCCGGTTGAGCTACCCGGCTTGGAAGCCCCAAAGTCGGTATGAGCTGTCAGGTTCACTCCCATCCCCGTTTGGACCACTTCCCGACTTAGGAAAATCACCAAATTCGGCCTGAACTCAGAGGGCAGGCCCCCCTCGAAGGCCAGGCATTCGGCAGAACCGCCGGGTCAAATCCGACTGTGCTACCCGGCCCCAAAGCCTCAAAGTTGGTATGAGCAGTTAGGTTCACTCCCATCCCCGTTTGGACCACTTCCCGACTTAGGAAATTCACCAAATTCGGCCTGAACTTAGAGGAGAGTCCCCGCTCGAAGGCGTGGAAGTCGGCAGAATCGCCGGGTCAAATCCGACTGAGCTACCCGGCCCCGAAGCCTCAATGTCGGTAAGAGCTGTCAGGTTCACTCCCATCCCCGTTTGGACCACTTCCCGACTCGGGAAATTCACCAAATTCGGCCTGAACTTAGACAACAGTCCCCCCTCGAAGCCGTGGCAGTCGCTAGAACCGCTGGATCAAATCCGGTTGAGCTACCCGGCTTGGAAGCCCCAAAGTCGGTATGAGCTGTCAGGTTCACTCCCATCCCCGTTTGGACCACTTCCCGACTTAGGAAAATCACCAAATTCGGCCTGAACTCAGAGGGCAGGCCCCCCTCGAAGGCCAGGCATTCGGCAGAACCGCCGGGTCAAATCCGACTGTGCTACCCGGCCCCAAAGCCTCAAAGTTGGTATGAGCAGTTAGGTTCACTCCCAAACCCGTTGGGACCACTTCCCGACTTAGGAAATTCACCAAATCCGGCCTGAACTTAGACAACAGTCCCCCCTCGAAGGCGTGACAGTCGGTAGAACCGCCGGGTCAAATCCGGCTGAGCTACCCGATTTGGAAGCCTTCAACACAAAACCCATCCGGCAATGCCACTCAAAAAGGGCCCAAATTCAGAAACACCCCCTTCAATAGGTACCACTTCCTCGGAGACACTACCGGGACACGCTCCCCTCGGCGAAAATTAAGCCCCCACCACTAACTGAAGCCAACCGCAGCCCCAACTTCAACGGAGAAATCAGTAACCAATTCAAAAATGCACTTGGTTACTGATTTGTACTGCTTCAAAAATATTCTAAGTGTCGCTGGTTACTGATTTGTACTGCTCCAAAAATATTCTAAGTGTCACTGGTTACTGATTTGTACTGACTCAAAAATATTCTAAGTGTCGCTGGTTACTGATTTGTACTGACTGAAAAATATTCTAAGTGTCGCTGGTTACTGATTTGTACTGACTCAAAAATATTCTAAGTGTCAGTGGTTACTGATTTGTACTGCTCCAAAAATATTCTAAGTGTCGCTGGTTACTGATTTGTAATGCTCCAAAAATATTCTAAGTGTCGCTGGTTACTGATTTGTACTGCTTCAAAAATATTCTAAGTGTCAGCGGTTACTGATTTGTACTGCTTCAAAAATATTCTAAGTGTCGCTGGTTACTGATTTGTACTGCTTCAAAAATATTCTAAGTGTCAGTGGTTACTGATTTGTACTGCGTCAAAAATATTCTAAGTGTCGCTGGTTACTGATTTGTACTGCTCCAAAAATATTCTAAGTGTCGCTGGTTACTGATTTGTACTGCTTCAAAAATATTCTAAGTGTCGCTGGTTACTGATTTGTACTGCTTCAAAAATATTCTAAGTGTCAGTGGTTACTGATTTGTACTGCTTCAAAAATATTCTAAGTGTCGCTGGTTACTGATTTGTACTGCTTCAAAAATATTCTAAGTGTCAGTGGTTACTGATTTGTACTGCTTCAAAAATATTCTAAGTGTCGCTGGTTACTGATTTGTACTGCTTCAAAAATATTCTAAGTGTCAGTGGTTACTGATTTGTACTGCTCCAAAAATATTCTAAGTGTCGCTGGTTACTGATTTGTACTGCTTCAAAAATATTCTAAGTGTCAGTGGTTACTGATTTGTACTGCTCCAAAAATATTCTAAGTGTCGCTGGTTACTGATTTGTACTGCTTCAAAAATATTCTAAGTGTCAGCGGTTACTGATTTGTACTGCTTCAAAAATATTCTAAGTGTCAGTGGTTACTGATTTGTACTGCTTCAAAAATATTCTAAGTGTCGCTGGTTACTGATTTGTACTGCTTCAAAAATATTCTAAGTGTCAGTGGTTACTGATTTGTACTGCTCCAAAAATATTCTAAGTGTCGCTGGTTACTGATTTGTACTGCTTCAAAAATATTCTAAGTGTCAGTGGTTACTGATTTGTACTGCTTCAAAAATATTCTAAGTGTCGCTGGTTACTGATTTGTACTGCTTCAAAAATATTCTAAGTGTCAGTGGTTACTGATTTGTACTGCTTCAAAAATATTCTAAGTGTCGCTGGTTACTGATTTGTACTGCTCCAAAAATATTCTAAGTGTCGCTGGTTACTGATTTGTACTGCTTCAAAAATATTCTAAGTGTCGCTGGTTACTGATTTGTACTGCTCCAAAAATATTCTAAGTGTCGCTGGTTACTGATTTGTACTGCTTCAAAAATATTCTAAGTGTCGCTGGTTACTGATTTGTACTGCTTCAAAAATATTCTAAGTGTCAGTGGTTACTGATTTGTACTGCTTCAAAAATATTCTAAGTGTCGCTGGTTACTGATTTGTACTGACTCAAAAATATTCTAAGTGGGGCTGGTTACTGATTTGTACTGCTCCAAAAATATTCTAAGTGTCGCTGGTTACTGATTTGTACTGCTTCAAAAATATTCTAAGTGTCAGCGGTTACTGATTTGTACTGCTTCAAAAATATTCTAAGTGTCAGTGGTTACTGATTTGTACTGCTTCAAAAATATTCTAAGTGTCGCCGGTTACTGATTTGTACTGCTTCAAAAATATTCTAAGTGTCAGTGGTTACTGATTTGTACTGCTTCAAAAATATTCTAAGTGTCGCCGGTTACTGATTTGTACTGCTTCAAAAATATTCTAAGTGTCAGTGGTTACTGATTTGTACTGCTCCAAAAATATTCTAAGTGTCGCTGGTTACTGATTTGTACTGCTTCAAAAATATTCTAAGTGTCAGCGGTTACTGATTTGTACTGCTTCAAAAATATTCTAAGTGTCAGTGGTTACTGATTTGTACTGCTTCAAAAATATTCTAAGTGTCGCTGGTTACTGATTTGTACTGCTTCAAAAATATTCTAAGTGTCAGTGGTTACTGATTTGTACTGCTTCAAAAATATTCTAAGTGTCGCTGGTTACTGATTTGTACTGCTCCAAAAATATTCTAAGTGTCGCTGGTTACTGATTTGTACTGCTTCAAAAATATTCTAAGTGTCGCTGGTTACTGATTTGTACTGCTTCAAAATATTCTAAGTGTCAGTGGTTACTGATTTGTACTGCTTCAAAAATATTCTAAGTGTCGCTGGTTACTGATTTGTACTGATTCAAAAATATTCTAAGTGTCAGTGGTTACTGATTTGTACTGCTTCAACAATATTCTAAGTGTCGCTGGTTACTGATTTGTACTGCTTCAAAAATATTCTAAGTGTCAGTGGTTACTGATTGTACTGCTTCAAAAATATTCTAAGTGTCGCTGGTTACTGATTTGTACTGCTCCAAAAATATTCTAAGTGTCGCTGGTTACTGATTTGTACTGCTTCAAAAATATTCTAAGTGTCGCTGGTTACTGATTTGTACTGCTCCAAAAATATTCTAAGTGTCGCTGGTTACTGATTTGTACTGCTTCAAAAATATTCTAAGTCGCTGGTTACTGATTTGTACTGCTTCAAAAATATTCTAAGTGTCAGTGGTTACTGATTTGTACTGCTTCAAAAATATTCTAAGTGTCGCTGGTTACTGATTTGTACTGACTCAAAAATATTCTAAGTGGGGCTGGTTACTGATTTGTACTGCTCCAAAAATATTCTAAGTGTCGCTGGTTACTGATTTGTACTGCTTCAAAAATATTCTAAGTGTCAGCGGTTACTGATTTGTACTGCTTCAAAAATATTCTAAGTGTCAGTGGTTACTGATTTGTACTGCTTCAAAAATATTCTAAGTGTCGCTGGTTACTGATTTGTACTGATTCAAAAATATTCTAAGTGTCAGTGGTTACTGATTTGTACTGCTTCAACAATATTCTAAGTGTCGCTGGTTACTGATTTGTACTGCTTCAAAAATATTCTAAGTGTCAGTGGTTACTGATTTGTACTGCTTCAAAAATATTCTAAGTGTCGCTGGTTACTGATTTGTACTGCTCCAAAAATATTCTAAGTGTCGCTGGTTACTGATTTGTACTGCTTCAAAAATATTCTAAGTGTCGCTGGTTACTGATTTGTACTGCTCCAAAAATATTCTAAGTGT
>NW_026869243.1:50000-57500 GCF_020745735.1 Hemiscyllium ocellatum | reverse complement strand
CAAGCCTGTTAAGACTTCCGCGAACTCTCCGGCTTGCACTGAGACGCGAGGTCGATGTGCTCAGCACCACGGGGCCCCTTTCGCCTGCAGGTCCCGAGCCGCCAACATGTTCTAAGTATCGTGTTCTCCAAACCTGGGTGACGGGCACCGCAGGGAGGCAGAGCCATCGCACTTGCCGGGTGGCAGAGGAAGGACCGGACTATGTACAATAGCGGCCAACGACTCCCAGAGCCGGTAGTGCGGCGCCTGCTCTCAGCCTAAGAGGCTTTTGGGAGTGCTCAGGCAAGGGTCAGCCTGCACCCTTGCTGGCAGCACCCAGGGGAACCAGGACGCTTGCATCTCTCGCCTTCATTTTCGACACAAACGCCTGAGGAGGGAAGCCAACCCTCCGTGTGTCAAGAGACCGTCCCCGCCCCGGCCTCCGACTGATTCTTAGAACGGACGGAAAGAGTCAGGCAAGCCTGTTAAGACTTCCGCGAACTCTCCGGCTTGCACTGAGACGCGAGGTCGATGTGCTCAGCACCACGGGGCCCCCTTCGCCTGCAGGTCCCGAGCCGCCAACATGTTCTAAGTATCGTGTTCCCCAAACCTGGGTGACGAGCACCGCAGGGAGGCAGAGCCATCGCACTTGCCGGGTGGCAGAGGAAGGACCGGACTATGTACAATAGCGGCCAACGACTCCCAGAGCCGGTAGTGCGGCGCCTGCTCTCAGCTTAAGAGGCTTTTGGGAGTGCTCAGGCAAGGGTCAGCCTGCACCCTTGCTGGCAGCACCCAGGGGAACCAGGACGCTTGCATCTCTCGCCTTCATTTTCGACACAAACACCTGAGGAGGGAAGCCAACCCTCCGTGTGTCAAGAGACCGTCCCCGCCCCGGCCTCCGACTGATTCTTAGAACGGACGGAAAGAGTCAGGCAAGCCTGTCAAAGAATTGAGCAGATGTCAAAATCTTTTAAGACTTCCGCGAACTCTCCGGCTTGCACTGAGACCCGAGGTCGATGTGCTCAGCACCACGGGGCCCCTTTCGCCTGCAGGTCCCGAGCCGCCAACATGTTCTAAGTATCGTGTTCCCCAAACCTGGGTGACGAGCACCGCAGGGCGGCAGAGCCATCGCACTTGCCGGGTGGCAGAGGAAGGACCGGACTATGTACAATAGCGGCCAACCACTCCCAGAGCCGGTAGTGCGGCGTGCGAGGTCTGCTCTCAGCGGAAGAGGGTTTTGGGAATGCTCAGGCAAGGGCCAGCCTGCACCCTTCCTGGCCGCTCCCACGGGAACCAGGCTACTTGCAATCCTTTCCCCCAATAGCAAGTGCCTTTTGGAGGGACGGCCGGAGTCAACGTGGGGTTTGCCCGCCCTCCAAAGTGTCAAGAGACCGCCGCACAGGCCTCTGACTGATTCTTAGAACAGGCAGCAAGAGTTGGGTAAGTCTGTCGAAAATTTGACAAAGTGTCAAAAATTAGACTTCCGAGAGCTCTTGGGCATGCACACAGGCCTGTCATTCAAGTGCTCTGCCCGCGGAACCGTTTTTCGGATGCCTTTCAAAGTGGTCCCGCGCCGCCATTTTGTTCTAAAAATCGTGTTCCCAGAAATCTCCGGGTACCCCGCCAACCTCACTGTGTCACAATGTCAAGTGGCACTGAATGGGTCTGAATTTCAAATTCGACTGCTTCGCTCTGGAACTCGAACCCGGCAAAACCGTTTGGATTTTTCCCGGTCCAGACTTCCGCGGCAGACAAAGTTAAAGTTTTCGGGCTGCAGACTCAAAACGACATCTGGCCAACCGCCGGGCTCAATTCGCCCAGTTCCTCCGGCACTTCGGAACTCATGTTCGGCATGAGTTTTTGAATCTTTCCCGATGCTTCGGCATTTTCCTCCGCTGACACTTAGAATATTTTTCACACTTGGCCGAAAATTTTTCTAAGTTTTTCTGGTTACTGATTTCTTCTTTTCGGGCATTTTTCTAAGTTTTCTTGGTTACTCATTTCTCATTTTCAAACATTTTTCTAAGTTTTTCTGGTTACTGATTTCTTCTTTTTGGGCATTTTTCTAAGTTTTCTTGGTTACTCATTTCTCATTTTCAAACATTTTTCTAAGTTTTTCTGGTTACTCATTTCTCATTTTCAAACATTTTTCTAAGTTTTTCTGGTTACTGATTTCTTCTTTTTGGGCATTTTTCTAAGTTTTCTTGGTTACTCATTTCTCATTTTCAAACATTTTTCTAAGTTTTTCTGGTTACTGATTTCTTCTTTTTGGGCATTTTTCTAAGTTTTCTTGGTTACTCATTTCTCATTTTCAAACATTTTTCTAAGTTTTCTTGGTTACTCATTTCTCATTTTCAAACATTTTTCTAAGTTTTTCTGGTTACTGATTTCTTCTTTTTGGGCATTTTTCTAAGTTTTCTTGGTTACTCATTTCTCATTTTCAAACATTTTTCTAAGTTTTTCTGGTTACTCATTTCTCATTTTCAAACATTTTTCTAAGTTTTTCTGGTTACTGATTTCTTCTTTTTGGGCATTTTTCTAAGTTTTCTTGGTTACTCATTTCTCATTTTCAAACATTTTTCTAAGTTTTTCTGGTTACTCATTTCTCATTTTCAAACATTTTTCTAAGTTTTTCTGGTTACTCATTTCTGCTTTTCCAACGTTTTACTAAGTTTTGCTGGTTACTGAGTTCACACTTTTAAACATTTTCGGGCATTTTTCTACGTTTTTCATGTTACTCATTTAGCACTTTCAGGCACTTTCCTATGCTTTCCTGCTTACTGATTTCACACTTTTAAGCATCTTCGGGCATGTTCCCTAAGTTTTGCAGTTCATTCGTTTGGGACAGTCAGGCAGCTTTCCTAAGCTTTCCTGGTAACCGAATTCACATTGTTGAGAACTTTGGAACCCTTCCCTAAGCTGTGCTGGTTACTCACTTTACCTCTTCAGACACTTGCCCCCGTTGTGACAGAGACCACTTCCCGACTCGGGAAATGCACCAAATTCGGCCTGAACTCAGAGGGCAGTCCCCCCTCGAAGGCGTGGAAGTCGGCAGAATCGCCGGGTCAAATCCGGCTGAGCTACCCGGCTTGGAAGCCTCAAAGTCGGTATGAGCTGTCAGGTTCACTCCCATCCCCGTTTGGACCACTTCCCGACTCGGGAAATTCACCAAATTCGGCCTGAACTCAGAGGACAGTCCCCCCTCGAAGGCGTGACAGTCGGCAGAACCGCCGGATCAAATCCGGCTGAGCTACCCGGCCCCGAAGCCTCAAAGTCGGTAAGAGCTGTCAGGTTCACTCCCATCCCCGTTTGGACCACTTCCCGACTCGGGAAATTCACCAAATTCGGCCTGAACTTATACAACAGTCCCCCCTCGAAGGCGTGACAGTCGGCAGAACCGCCGGATCAAATCCGGTTGAGCTACCCGGCTTGGAAGCCCCAAAGTCGGTAAGAGCTGTCAGGTTCACTCCCATCCCCGTTTGGACCACTTCCCGACTCGGGAAATTCACCAAATTCGGCCTGAACTTATACAACAGTCCCCCCTCGAAGGCGTGACAGTCGCTAGAACCGCCGGATCAAATCCGGTTGAGCTACCCGGCTTGGAAGCCCCAAAGTCGGTAAGAGCTGTCAGGTTCACTCCCATCCCCGTTTGGACCACTTCCCGACTTAGGAAATTCACCAAATTCGGCCTGAACTTAGAGGAGAGTCCCCGCTCGAAGGCGTGGAAGTCGGCAGAATCGCCGGGTCAAATCCGACTGAGCTACCCGGCCCCGAAGCCTCAATGTCGGTAAGAGCTGTCAGGTTCACTCCCATCCCCGTTTGGACCACTTCCCGACTCGGGAAATTCACCAAATTCGGCCTGAACTTAGACAACAGTCCCCCCTCGAAGCCGTGGCAGTCGCTAGAACCGCCGGATCAAATCCGGTTGAGCTACCCGGCTTGGAAGCCCCAAAGTCGGTATGAGCTGTCAGGTTCACTCCCATCCCCGTTTGGACCACTTCCCGACTTAGGAAAATCACCAAATTCGGCCTGAACTCAGAGGGCAGGCCCCCCTCGAAGGCCAGGCATTCGGCAGAACCGCCGGGTCAAATCCGACTGTGCTACCCGGCCCCAAAGCCTCAAAGTTGGTATGAGCAGTTAGGTTCACTCCCATCCCCGTTTGGACCACTTCCCGACTTAGGAAATTCACCAAATTCGGCCTGAACTTAGAGGAGAGTCCCCGCTCGAAGGCGTGGAAGTCGGCAGAATCGCCGGGTCAAATCCGACTGAGCTACCCGGCCCCGAAGCCTCAATGTCGGTAAGAGCTGTCAGGTTCACTCCCATCCCCGTTTGGACCACTTCCCGACTCGGGAAATTCACCAAATTCGGCCTGAACTTAGACAACAGTCCCCCCTCGAAGCCGTGGCAGTCGCTAGAACCGCTGGATCAAATCCGGTTGAGCTACCCGGCTTGGAAGCCCCAAAGTCGGTATGAGCTGTCAGGTTCACTCCCATCCCCGTTTGGACCACTTCCCGACTTAGGAAAATCACCAAATTCGGCCTGAACTCAGAGGGCAGGCCCCCCTCGAAGGCCAGGCATTCGGCAGAACCGCCGGGTCAAATCCGACTGTGCTACCCGGCCCCAAAGCCTCAAAGTTGGTATGAGCAGTTAGGTTCACTCCCATCCCCGTTTGGACCACTTCCCGACTTAGGAAATTCACCAAATTCGGCCTGAACTTAGAGGAGAGTCCCCGCTCGAAGGCGTGGAAGTCGGCAGAATCGCCGGGTCAAATCCGACTGAGCTACCCGGCCCCGAAGCCTCAATGTCGGTAAGAGCTGTCAGGTTCACTCCCATCCCCGTTTGGACCACTTCCCGACTCGGGAAATTCACCAAATTCGGCCTGAACTTAGACAACAGTCCCCCCTCGAAGCCGTGGCAGTCGCTAGAACCGCTGGATCAAATCCGGTTGAGCTACCCGGCTTGGAAGCCCCAAAGTCGGTATGAGCTGTCAGGTTCACTCCCATCCCCGTTTGGACCACTTCCCGACTTAGGAAAATCACCAAATTCGGCCTGAACTCAGAGGGCAGGCCCCCCTCGAAGGCCAGGCATTCGGCAGAACCGCCGGGTCAAATCCGACTGTGCTACCCGGCCCCAAAGCCTCAAAGTTGGTATGAGCAGTTAGGTTCACTCCCAAACCCGTTGGGACCACTTCCCGACTTAGGAAATTCACCAAATCCGGCCTGAACTTAGACAACAGTCCCCCCTCGAAGGCGTGACAGTCGGTAGAACCGCCGGGTCAAATCCGGCTGAGCTACCCGATTTGGAAGCCTTCAACACAAAACCCATCCGGCAATGCCACTCAAAAAGGGCCCAAATTCAGAAACACCCCCTTCAATAGGTACCACTTCCTCGGAGACACTACCGGGACACGCTCCCCTCGGCGAAAATTAAGCCCCCACCACTAACTGAAGCCAACCGCAGCCCCAACTTCAACGGAGAAATCAGTAACCAATTCAAAAATGCACTTGGTTACTGATTTGTACTGCTTCAAAAATATTCTAAGTGTCGCTGGTTACTGATTTGTACTGCTCCAAAAATATTCTAAGTGTCACTGGTTACTGATTTGTACTGACTCAAAAATATTCTAAGTGTCGCTGGTTACTGATTTGTACTGACTGAAAAATATTCTAAGTGTCGCTGGTTACTGATTTGTACTGACTCAAAAATATTCTAAGTGTCAGTGGTTACTGATTTGTACTGCTCCAAAAATATTCTAAGTGTCGCTGGTTACTGATTTGTAATGCTCCAAAAATATTCTAAGTGTCGCTGGTTACTGATTTGTACTGCTTCAAAAATATTCTAAGTGTCAGCGGTTACTGATTTGTACTGCTTCAAAAATATTCTAAGTGTCGCTGGTTACTGATTTGTACTGCTTCAAAAATATTCTAAGTGTCAGTGGTTACTGATTTGTACTGCGTCAAAAATATTCTAAGTGTCGCTGGTTACTGATTTGTACTGCTCCAAAAATATTCTAAGTGTCGCTGGTTACTGATTTGTACTGCTTCAAAAATATTCTAAGTGTCGCTGGTTACTGATTTGTACTGCTTCAAAAATATTCTAAGTGTCAGTGGTTACTGATTTGTACTGCTTCAAAAATATTCTAAGTGTCGCTGGTTACTGATTTGTACTGCTTCAAAAATATTCTAAGTGTCAGTGGTTACTGATTTGTACTGCTTCAAAAATATTCTAAGTGTCGCTGGTTACTGATTTGTACTGCTTCAAAAATATTCTAAGTGTCAGTGGTTACTGATTTGTACTGCTCCAAAAATATTCTAAGTGTCGCTGGTTACTGATTTGTACTGCTTCAAAAATATTCTAAGTGTCAGTGGTTACTGATTTGTACTGCTCCAAAAATATTCTAAGTGTCGCTGGTTACTGATTTGTACTGCTTCAAAAATATTCTAAGTGTCAGCGGTTACTGATTTGTACTGCTTCAAAAATATTCTAAGTGTCAGTGGTTACTGATTTGTACTGCTTCAAAAATATTCTAAGTGTCGCTGGTTACTGATTTGTACTGCTTCAAAAATATTCTAAGTGTCAGTGGTTACTGATTTGTACTGCTCCAAAAATATTCTAAGTGTCGCTGGTTACTGATTTGTACTGCTTCAAAAATATTCTAAGTGTCAGTGGTTACTGATTTGTACTGCTTCAAAAATATTCTAAGTGTCGCTGGTTACTGATTTGTACTGCTTCAAAAATATTCTAAGTGTCAGTGGTTACTGATTTGTACTGCTTCAAAAATATTCTAAGTGTCGCTGGTTACTGATTTGTACTGCTCCAAAAATATTCTAAGTGTCGCTGGTTACTGATTTGTACTGCTTCAAAAATATTCTAAGTGTCGCTGGTTACTGATTTGTACTGCTCCAAAAATATTCTAAGTGTCGCTGGTTACTGATTTGTACTGCTTCAAAAATATTCTAAGTGTCGCTGGTTACTGATTTGTACTGCTTCAAAAATATTCTAAGTGTCAGTGGTTACTGATTTGTACTGCTTCAAAAATATTCTAAGTGTCGCTGGTTACTGATTTGTACTGACTCAAAAATATTCTAAGTGGGGCTGGTTACTGATTTGTACTGCTCCAAAAATATTCTAAGTGTCGCTGGTTACTGATTTGTACTGCTTCAAAAATATTCTAAGTGTCAGCGGTTACTGATTTGTACTGCTTCAAAAATATTCTAAGTGTCAGTGGTTACTGATTTGTACTGCTTCAAAAATATTCTAAGTGTCGCCGGTTACTGATTTGTACTGCTTCAAAAATATTCTAAGTGTCAGTGGTTACTGATTTGTACTGCTTCAAAAATATTCTAAGTGTCGCCGGTTACTGATTTGTACTGCTTCAAAAATATTCTAAGTGTCAGTGGTTACTGATTTGTACTGCTCCAAAAATATTCTAAGTGTCGCTGGTTACTGATTTGTACTGCTTCAAAAATATTCTAAGTGTCAGCGGTTACTGATTTGTACTGCTTCAAAAATATTCTAAGT
>NW_026869243.1:27500-37500 GCF_020745735.1 Hemiscyllium ocellatum | reverse complement strand
CGAACCCTCCGGCTTGCACTGAGACACGAGGTCGATGTGCTAAGCACCCCGGGGCCCCTTTCGCCTGCAGGTCCCGAGCCGCCAACATGTTCTTAGTATCGTGTTCCCCAAACCTGGGTGACGGGCACCACAGGGCGGCAGAGCCATCGCACTTGCCGGGTGGCAGAGGAAGGACCGGACTATGTACCATAGCGGCCAACCACTCCCAGAGCCGGTCGTGCGGGGCTCGAGGTCTGCTCTCAACGTCACATGCTTCTGTGAGTGCTCAGGCAAGGGTCAGACCACATCCTTCCTGGCAGCACCCAAAGCAACCAGGCCGCTCGTGTCTCTCGCCTTCATTTTTCGACACAAGCGCCTGAGGAGGGACGCCACCCCTCCCCTTGCGTCAAGAGACCTCCCCACCGGCCTCTGACTGATTCTTAGAACGGACGGAAAGAGTCGGGCAAGCCTGTCAAAGATTTGAGCGTATGTCAAAAGCTTTAGACTTCCGCGAACTCTCTGGCTTGCACTGAGACCCGAGGTCGATGTGCTCAGCACCACGGGGCCCCTTTCGCCTGCAGGTCCCGAGCCGCCAACATGTTCTTAGTATCGTGTTCCCCAAACCTGGGTGACGGGCACCACAGGGCGACAGAGCCATCGCACTTGCCGGGTGGCAGAGGAAGGACCGGACTATGTACAATAGCGGCCAACGACTCCCAGAGCCGGTTGTGCGGGGCTCGAGGTCTGCTCTCAACATCACATGCTTTTGGATGTGCTCAGGCAAGGGTCAGACCACATCCTTCCTGGCAGCACCCAAAGCAACCAGGCCGCTCGCGTCTCTCGCCTTCATTTTTCGACACAAGCGCCTGAGGAGGGACGCCACCCCTCCCCTTTGCGTCAAGAGACCTCCCCACCGGCCTCTGACTGATTCTTAGAACGGACGGAAAGAGTCGGGCAAGCCTGTCAAAGCTTTGAGCGAATGTCAAAAGCTTTAGACTTCCGCGAACTCTCCGGCTTGCACTGAGACGCGAGGTCGATGTGCTAAGCACCACGGGGCCCCTTTCGCCTGCAGGTCCCGAGCCGCCAACATGTTCTTAGTATCGTGTTCTCCAATCCTGGGTGACGGGCACCGCAGGGAGGCAGAGCCATCGCACTTGCCGGGTGGCAGAGGAAGGACCGGACTATGTACAATAGCGGCCAACGACTCCCAGAGCCGGTTGTGCGGCGTCTGCTCTCAGCCTAAGAGGCTTCTGGGAGTGCTCAGGCAAGGGTCAGCCTGCACCCTTGCTGGCAGCACCCAGGGGAACCAGGACGCTTGCATCTCTCGCCTTCATTTTCGACACAAGCGCCTGAGGAGGGACGCCACCCCTCCCCTTGCGTCAAGAGACCTCCCCACCAGCCTCTGACTGATTCTTAGAACGGACGGAAAGAGTCGGGCAAGCCTGTCAAAGCTTTGAGCGAATGTCAAAAGCTTTAGACTTCCGCGAACTCTCCGGCTTGCACTGAGACGCGAGGTCGATGTGCTAAGCACCACGGGGCCCCTTTCGCCTGCAGGTCCCGAGCCGCCAACATGTTCTTAGTATCGTGTTCTCCAAACCTGGGTGACGGGCACCGCAGGGAGGCAGAGCCATCGCACTTGCCGGGTGGCAGAGGAAGGACCGGACTATGTACAATAGCGGCCAACGACTCCCAGAGCCGGTAGTGCGGCGTCTGCTCTCAGCCTAAGAGGCTTCTGGGAGTGCTCAGGCAAGGGTCAGCCTGCACCCTTGCTGGCAGCACCCAGGGGAACCAGGACGCTTGCATCTCTCGCCTTCATTTTCGACACAAACGCCTGAGGAGGGAAGCCAACCCTCCGTGTGTCAAGAGACCGTCCCCGCCCCGGCCTCCGACTGATTCTTAGAACGGACGGAAAGAGTCAGGCAAGCCTGTTAAGACTTCCGCGAACTCTCCGGCTTGCACTGAGACGCGAGGTCGATGTGCTCAGCACCACGGGGCCCCTTTCGCCTGCAGGTCCCGAGCCGCCAACATGTTCTAAGTATCGTGTTCTCCAAACCTGGGTGACGGGCACCGCAGGGAGGCAGAGCCATCGCACTTGCCGGGTGGCAGAGGAAGGACCGGACTATGTACAATAGCGGCCAACGACTCCCAGAGCCGGTAGTGCGGCGCCTGCTCTCAGCCTAAGAGGCTTTTGGGAGTGCTCAGGCAAGGGTCAGCCTGCACCCTTGCTGGCAGCACCCAGGGGAACCAGGACGCTTGCATCTCTCGCCTTCATTTTCGACACAAACGCCTGAGGAGGGAAGCCAACCCTCCGTGTGTCAAGAGACCGTCCCCGCCCCGGCCTCCGACTGATTCTTAGAACGGACGGAAAGAGTCAGGCAAGCCTGTTAAGACTTCCGCGAACTCTCCGGCTTGCACTGAGACGCGAGGTCGATGTGCTCAGCACCACGGGGCCCCCTTCGCCTGCAGGTCCCGAGCCGCCAACATGTTCTAAGTATCGTGTTCCCCAAACCTGGGTGACGAGCACCGCAGGGAGGCAGAGCCATCGCACTTGCCGGGTGGCAGAGGAAGGACCGGACTATGTACAATAGCGGCCAACGACTCCCAGAGCCGGTAGTGCGGCGCCTGCTCTCAGCTTAAGAGGCTTTTGGGAGTGCTCAGGCAAGGGTCAGCCTGCACCCTTGCTGGCAGCACCCAGGGGAACCAGGACGCTTGCATCTCTCGCCTTCATTTTCGACACAAACACCTGAGGAGGGAAGCCAACCCTCCGTGTGTCAAGAGACCGTCCCCGCCCCGGCCTCCGACTGATTCTTAGAACGGACGGAAAGAGTCAGGCAAGCCTGTCAAAGAATTGAGCAGATGTCAAAATCTTTTAAGACTTCCGCGAACTCTCCGGCTTGCACTGAGACCCGAGGTCGATGTGCTCAGCACCACGGGGCCCCTTTCGCCTGCAGGTCCCGAGCCGCCAACATGTTCTAAGTATCGTGTTCCCCAAACCTGGGTGACGAGCACCGCAGGGCGGCAGAGCCATCGCACTTGCCGGGTGGCAGAGGAAGGACCGGACTATGTACAATAGCGGCCAACCACTCCCAGAGCCGGTAGTGCGGCGTGCGAGGTCTGCTCTCAGCGGAAGAGGGTTTTGGGAATGCTCAGGCAAGGGCCAGCCTGCACCCTTCCTGGCCGCTCCCACGGGAACCAGGCTACTTGCAATCCTTTCCCCCAATAGCAAGTGCCTTTTGGAGGGACGGCCGGAGTCAACGTGGGGTTTGCCCGCCCTCCAAAGTGTCAAGAGACCGCCGCACAGGCCTCTGACTGATTCTTAGAACAGGCAGCAAGAGTTGGGTAAGTCTGTCGAAAATTTGACAAAGTGTCAAAAATTAGACTTCCGAGAGCTCTTGGGCATGCACACAGGCCTGTCATTCAAGTGCTCTGCCCGCGGAACCGTTTTTCGGATGCCTTTCAAAGTGGTCCCGCGCCGCCATTTTGTTCTAAAAATCGTGTTCCCAGAAATCTCCGGGTACCCCGCCAACCTCACTGTGTCACAATGTCAAGTGGCACTGAATGGGTCTGAATTTCAAATTCGACTGCTTCGCTCTGGAACTCGAACCCGGCAAAACCGTTTGGATTTTTCCCGGTCCAGACTTCCGCGGCAGACAAAGTTAAAGTTTTCGGGCTGCAGACTCAAAACGACATCTGGCCAACCGCCGGGCTCAATTCGCCCAGTTCCTCCGGCACTTCGGAACTCATGTTCGGCATGAGTTTTTGAATCTTTCCCGATGCTTCGGCATTTTCCTCCGCTGACACTTAGAATATTTTTCACACTTGGCCGAAAATTTTTCTAAGTTTTTCTGGTTACTGATTTCTTCTTTTCGGGCATTTTTCTAAGTTTTCTTGGTTACTCATTTCTCATTTTCAAACATTTTTCTAAGTTTTTCTGGTTACTGATTTCTTCTTTTTGGGCATTTTTCTAAGTTTTCTTGGTTACTCATTTCTCATTTTCAAACATTTTTCTAAGTTTTTCTGGTTACTCATTTCTCATTTTCAAACATTTTTCTAAGTTTTTCTGGTTACTGATTTCTTCTTTTTGGGCATTTTTCTAAGTTTTCTTGGTTACTCATTTCTCATTTTCAAACATTTTTCTAAGTTTTTCTGGTTACTGATTTCTTCTTTTTGGGCATTTTTCTAAGTTTTCTTGGTTACTCATTTCTCATTTTCAAACATTTTTCTAAGTTTTCTTGGTTACTCATTTCTCATTTTCAAACATTTTTCTAAGTTTTTCTGGTTACTGATTTCTTCTTTTTGGGCATTTTTCTAAGTTTTCTTGGTTACTCATTTCTCATTTTCAAACATTTTTCTAAGTTTTTCTGGTTACTCATTTCTCATTTTCAAACATTTTTCTAAGTTTTTCTGGTTACTGATTTCTTCTTTTTGGGCATTTTTCTAAGTTTTCTTGGTTACTCATTTCTCATTTTCAAACATTTTTCTAAGTTTTTCTGGTTACTCATTTCTCATTTTCAAACATTTTTCTAAGTTTTTCTGGTTACTCATTTCTGCTTTTCCAACGTTTTACTAAGTTTTGCTGGTTACTGAGTTCACACTTTTAAACATTTTCGGGCATTTTTCTACGTTTTTCATGTTACTCATTTAGCACTTTCAGGCACTTTCCTATGCTTTCCTGCTTACTGATTTCACACTTTTAAGCATCTTCGGGCATGTTCCCTAAGTTTTGCAGTTCATTCGTTTGGGACAGTCAGGCAGCTTTCCTAAGCTTTCCTGGTAACCGAATTCACATTGTTGAGAACTTTGGAACCCTTCCCTAAGCTGTGCTGGTTACTCACTTTACCTCTTCAGACACTTGCCCCCGTTGTGACAGAGACCACTTCCCGACTCGGGAAATGCACCAAATTCGGCCTGAACTCAGAGGGCAGTCCCCCCTCGAAGGCGTGGAAGTCGGCAGAATCGCCGGGTCAAATCCGGCTGAGCTACCCGGCTTGGAAGCCTCAAAGTCGGTATGAGCTGTCAGGTTCACTCCCATCCCCGTTTGGACCACTTCCCGACTCGGGAAATTCACCAAATTCGGCCTGAACTCAGAGGACAGTCCCCCCTCGAAGGCGTGACAGTCGGCAGAACCGCCGGATCAAATCCGGCTGAGCTACCCGGCCCCGAAGCCTCAAAGTCGGTAAGAGCTGTCAGGTTCACTCCCATCCCCGTTTGGACCACTTCCCGACTCGGGAAATTCACCAAATTCGGCCTGAACTTATACAACAGTCCCCCCTCGAAGGCGTGACAGTCGGCAGAACCGCCGGATCAAATCCGGTTGAGCTACCCGGCTTGGAAGCCCCAAAGTCGGTAAGAGCTGTCAGGTTCACTCCCATCCCCGTTTGGACCACTTCCCGACTCGGGAAATTCACCAAATTCGGCCTGAACTTATACAACAGTCCCCCCTCGAAGGCGTGACAGTCGCTAGAACCGCCGGATCAAATCCGGTTGAGCTACCCGGCTTGGAAGCCCCAAAGTCGGTAAGAGCTGTCAGGTTCACTCCCATCCCCGTTTGGACCACTTCCCGACTTAGGAAATTCACCAAATTCGGCCTGAACTTAGAGGAGAGTCCCCGCTCGAAGGCGTGGAAGTCGGCAGAATCGCCGGGTCAAATCCGACTGAGCTACCCGGCCCCGAAGCCTCAATGTCGGTAAGAGCTGTCAGGTTCACTCCCATCCCCGTTTGGACCACTTCCCGACTCGGGAAATTCACCAAATTCGGCCTGAACTTAGACAACAGTCCCCCCTCGAAGCCGTGGCAGTCGCTAGAACCGCCGGATCAAATCCGGTTGAGCTACCCGGCTTGGAAGCCCCAAAGTCGGTATGAGCTGTCAGGTTCACTCCCATCCCCGTTTGGACCACTTCCCGACTTAGGAAAATCACCAAATTCGGCCTGAACTCAGAGGGCAGGCCCCCCTCGAAGGCCAGGCATTCGGCAGAACCGCCGGGTCAAATCCGACTGTGCTACCCGGCCCCAAAGCCTCAAAGTTGGTATGAGCAGTTAGGTTCACTCCCATCCCCGTTTGGACCACTTCCCGACTTAGGAAATTCACCAAATTCGGCCTGAACTTAGAGGAGAGTCCCCGCTCGAAGGCGTGGAAGTCGGCAGAATCGCCGGGTCAAATCCGACTGAGCTACCCGGCCCCGAAGCCTCAATGTCGGTAAGAGCTGTCAGGTTCACTCCCATCCCCGTTTGGACCACTTCCCGACTCGGGAAATTCACCAAATTCGGCCTGAACTTAGACAACAGTCCCCCCTCGAAGCCGTGGCAGTCGCTAGAACCGCTGGATCAAATCCGGTTGAGCTACCCGGCTTGGAAGCCCCAAAGTCGGTATGAGCTGTCAGGTTCACTCCCATCCCCGTTTGGACCACTTCCCGACTTAGGAAATTCACCAAATTCGGCCTGAACTCAGAGGGCAGGCCCCCCTCGAAGGCCAGGCATTCGGCAGAACCGCCGGGTCAAATCCGACTGTGCTACCCGGCCCCAAAGCCTCAAAGTTGGTATGAGCAGTTAGGTTCACTCCCATCCCCGTTTGGACCACTTCCCGACTTAGGAAATTCACCAAATTCGGCCTGAACTTAGAGGAGAGTCCCCGCTCGAAGGCGTGGAAGTCGGCAGAATCGCCGGGTCAAATCCGACTGAGCTACCCGGCCCCGAAGCCTCAATGTCGGTAAGAGCTGTCAGGTTCACTCCCATCCCCGTTTGGACCACTTCCCGACTCGGGAAATTCACCAAATTCGGCCTGAACTTAGACAACAGTCCCCCCTCGAAGCCGTGGCAGTCGCTAGAACCGCTGGATCAAATCCGGTTGAGCTACCCGGCTTGGAAGCCCCAAAGTCGGTATGAGCTGTCAGGTTCACTCCCATCCCCGTTTGGACCACTTCCCGACTTAGGAAATTCACCAAATTCGGCCTGAACTCAGAGGGCAGGCCCCCCTCGAAGGCCAGGCATTCGGCAGAACCGCCGGGTCAAATCCGACTGTGCTACCCGGCCCCAAAGCCTCAAAGTTGGTATGAGCAGTTAGGTTCACTCCCAAACCCGTTGGGACCACTTCCCGACTTAGGAAATTCACCCAATCCGGCCTGAACTTAGACAACAGTCCCCCCTCGAAGGCGTGACAGTCGGTAGAACCGCCGGGTCAAATCCGGCTGAGCTACCCGATTTGGAAGCCTTCAACACAAAACCCATCCGGCAATGCCACTCAAAAAGGGCCCAAATTCAGAAACACCCCCTTCAATAGGTACCACTTCCTCGGAGACACTACCGGGACACGCTCCCCTCGGCGAAAATTAAGCCCCCACCACTAACTGAAGCCAACCGCAGCCCCAACTTCAACGGAGAAATCAGTAACCAATTCAAAAATGCACTTGGTTACTGATTTGTACTGCTTCAAAAATATTCTAAGTGTCGCTGGTTACTGATTTGTACTGCTCCAAAAATATTCTAAGTGTCACTGGTTACTGATTTGTACTGACTCAAAAATATTCTAAGTGTCGCTGGTTACTGATTTGTACTGACTGAAAAATATTCTAAGTGTCGCTGGTTACTGATTTGTACTGACTCAAAAATATTCTAAGTGTCAGTGGTTACTGATTTGTACTGCTCCAAAAATATTCTAAGTGTCGCTGGTTACTGATTTGTAATGCTCCAAAAATATTCTAAGTGTCGCTGGTTACTGATTTGTACTGCTTCAAAAATATTCTAAGTGTCAGCGGTTACTGATTTGTACTGCTTCAAAAATATTCTAAGTGTCGCTGGTTACTGATTTGTACTGCTTCAAAAATATTCTAAGTGTCAGTGGTTACTGATTTGTACTGCGTCAAAAATATTCTAAGTGTCGCTGGTTACTGATTTGTACTGCTCCAAAAATATTCTAAGTGTCGCTGGTTACTGATTTGTACTGCTTCAAAAATATTCTAAGTGTCGCTGGTTACTGATTTGTACTGCTTCAAAAATATTCTAAGTGTCAGTGGTTACTGATTTGTACTGCTTCAAAAATATTCTAAGTGTCGCTGGTTACTGATTTGTACTGCTTCAAAAATATTCTAAGTGTCAGTGGTTACTGATTTGTACTGCTTCAAAAATATTCTAAGTGTCGCTGGTTACTGATTTGTACTGCTTCAAAAATATTCTAAGTGTCAGTGGTTACTGATTTGTACTGCTCCAAAAATATTCTAAGTGTCGCTGGTTACTGATTTGTACTGCTTCAAAAATATTCTAAGTGTCAGTGGTTACTGATTTGTACTGCTCCAAAAATATTCTAAGTGTCGCTGGTTACTGATTTGTACTGCTTCAAAAATATTCTAAGTGTCAGCGGTTACTGATTTGTACTGCTTCAAAAATATTCTAAGTGTCAGTGGTTACTGATTTGTACTGCTTCAAAAATATTCTAAGTGTCGCTGGTTACTGATTTGTACTGCTTCAAAAATATTCTAAGTGTCAGTGGTTACTGATTTGTACTGCTCCAAAAATATTCTAAGTGTCGCTGGTTACTGATTTGTACTGCTTCAAAAATATTCTAAGTGTCAGTGGTTACTGATTTGTACTGCTTCAAAAATATTCTAAGTGTCGCTGGTTACTGATTTGTACTGCTTCAAAAATATTCTAAGTGTCAGTGGTTACTGATTTGTACTGCTTCAAAAATATTCTAAGTGTCGCTGGTTACTGATTTGTACTGCTCCAAAAATATTCTAAGTGTCGCTGGTTACTGATTTGTACTGCTTCAAAAATATTCTAAGTGTCGCTGGTTACTGATTTGTACTGCTCCAAAAATATTCTAAGTGTCGCTGGTTACTGATTTGTACTGCTTCAAAAATATTCTAAGTGTCGCTGGTTACTGATTTGTACTGCTTCAAAAATATTCTAAGTGTCAGTGGTTACTGATTTGTACTGCTTCAAAAATATTCTAAGTGTCGCTGGTTACTGATTTGTACTGACTCAAAAATATTCTAAGTGGGGCTGGTTACTGATTTGTACTGCTCCAAAAATATTCTAAGTGTCGCTGGTTACTGATTTGTACTGCTTCAAAAATATTCTAAGTGTCAGCTGGTTACTGATTTGTACTGCTTCAAAAATATTCTAAGTGTCAGTGGTTACTGATTTGTACTGCTTCAAAAATATTCTAAGTGTCGCCGGTTACTGATTTGTACTGCTTCAAAAATATTCTAAGTGTCAGTGGTTACTGATTTGTACTGCTTCAAAAATATTCTAAGTGTCGCCGGTTACTGATTTGTACTGCTTCAAAAATATTCTAAGTGTCAGTGGTTACTGATTTGTACTGCTCCAAAAATATTCTAAGTGTCGCTGGTTACTGATTTGTACTGCTTCAAAAATATTCTAAGTGTCAGCGGTTACTGATTTGTACTGCTTCAAAAATATTCTAAGTGTCAGTGGTTACTGATTTGTACTGCTTCAAAAATATTCTAAGTGTCGCCGGTTACTGATTTGTACTGCTTCAAAAATATTCTAAGTGTCAGTGGTTACTGATTTGTACTGCTTCAAAAATATTCTAAGTGTCGCTGGTTACTGATTTGTACTGCTCCAAAAATATTCTAAGTGTCGCTGGTTACTGATTTGTACTGCTTCAAAAATATTCTAAGTGTCGCTGGTTACTGATTTGTACTGCTTCAAAAATATTCTAAGTGTCAGTGGTTACTGATTTGTACTGCTTCAAAAATATTCTAAGTGTCGCTGGTTACTGATTTGTACTGATTCAAAAATATTCTAAGTGTCAGTGGTTACTGATTTGTACTGCTTCAACAATATTCTAAGTGTCGCTGGTTACTGATTTGTACTGCTTCAAAAATATTCTAAGTGTCAGTGGTTACTGATTTGTACTGCTTCAAAAATATTCTAAGTGTCGCTGGTTACTGATTTGTACTGCTCCAAAAATATTCTAAGTGTCGCTGGTTACTGATTTGTACTGCTTCAAAAATATTCTAAGTGTCGCTGGTTACTGATTTGTACTGCTCCAAAAATATTCTAA